>NC_142736.1:23926708-24226708 GCF_051943395.1 Hippocampus bargibanti | reverse complement strand
AGACGATGTGCAAATGTGTCCACTCCCGTGCCAGGGTTTTGGTCATTTGCAAGGCCCACCCAATATTGAGTTTTAGAACTACAAAAACATTCAATGCAGCGTAAGAACCTTACACTCTCTTCTTTCGTGATCACAGTGAATGAGTTAATCACTTGGAGCAGTGACATGGCAGTCAGTGAAGAGGCTCGAGATTGAAAAACCCCATCATGTGATGACAAAAGCCACTGTTATTATTATCAAAAAAATTCAAATATCTTCAAATCCAATTGTCAAATCCAATTGTCAAACATAAAAAAATATGCATACATAATGACATCTTCGGATGCTATGGCTGCGTATGTCTTCGAAGCCTCGAGTAGGCGGAGATTGGACTACTAGGAGTCAACCAACATCATAACAAACTAAACGTCCAACACAACAGCAATCTTGTGAAGATAAACTTCATAAGTGCAGCACATTAAATTGCATCAAAAGGAAACATTTGGTTATCACTCTATCAATGTCAGTTTGAAAAGTATTATTGTGATAAAGGGAACATAACATAAACATAAACTCTTGTTCATCAAACAGTAAAAATGTACCTTCACTTGTAGCTCTGTCCTCTTATGATTTCACTTGTGTCTTTCGGTGTTCTTTATCATCAGTTCCTTCCTTCCCGAAGGCCTCCTGGCATTTGTCTTCCACTCTTTCTTCCTGTGGGAATCATCTTTCCTTTTATCCCTCTTCTCACCCTCCCCTGCCGTGTTTTCTCCGTGTTCTTCTTTCCACAGTGTCTCTTTGTATACATCTTTCCCCCCTTTGCTTCACAGGTGACTTCCAGCTGTTCTACAATAGCGACTCCATCACTTTACACTTTGCTTTGTCACCCTGTATTTGACTCGTCTGATTTCTACCCATCATTTCAACTATAGACACTTTTGTTCTGCCCCTCAAAATAAGAAACAGAATTACTTGAATACATGTTCGATGCATAAATAATTGAAGTATTAATGAGAAAATGCTGATGTAAATTTGAACATTTAACTCGACTCTCTCAACTCACCTGTATTTGAAGTGAATTAAAAAAAAACGTGTGTGTGTGTGTATATGTGTGAATGTGTGTGTGTGTGTGTATGTGCGTATGTATGTATACCTACGTACGTATGTATATACAATATGTATGTACAGTCACACATACGTGGCTGGAGAGAGGGAAGTCTGGGCTTCCCTACTGAAGCTGCTGCCTCTGCGACCCGACCCCGGATAAGCGGCAGAAAATGGATGGATGGATGGATGTACATACATACGTATCTATATATGTATGTTTATACAACTATGTATGTATATATGTTTCTACATGTATATGTCTATATGTACTGTCTATGTGAACTGTACTGTACTGTACTAATATATGTATGTGTGTGTATATGCATGTGTTTATGTATGTGTGTGTGGTGGTGGTGGGGTTGTCACGGTTTGCGAGGTGGTGATGGTTGTGGATCCCAAATAAGCAAGCAGGAAGGAGCAGCAGGTTGTATTTGACAAATTGTATGAAAATAAAGTAAGCAGGAACAAAATCTAAAACATCAAAGTCATCCGAACAGAAATGTACAAAGTATCAAAGAAAACCATGAGTAAAAATCTGCCAAGATGATTCAAACCTGACAGGGTGAAGCAAACACATTCAATGACCTGACACGGAATGGTCGTGCCAGGAGTCCTATTAACTGCCACTGATTGGAACGACCAACACCTGTGCAGCTGCAGGCGGGGTCGACAGCGCTATGCGTTGGTCGCCAACCAGAACGTGACAGGGGTGAGTGAGTGTGTGTGCATATATCCAAACACTTGGTAATGGGAGTGCCCTGTTGATTAGTTTTGCTTCGTTGTCAACTTCTATTTTTAGTTACAGTATTTGCAACATTTCATTTTAACGTCAAAAATATTTTGTTACGGAAACAATTTAAGCCTGAATGACAATCATGTTATGCACTTTATATTATTTCCTATGAGAACATTTGTTTTGAAATGAGAAGCATTTGTAAATCAGTCAGCCCTCACAGAACCGGTTGTGTTCAATACTGTTAATCTCACTCAGTATTCATTTTGTTCTTTTGGTTGTGCCTTTTGGGCCCTGGAAAAGGTACATAAATTGGATTTTCAGTCTAACAAAAAGCCCTCTGTACCGCATTAGTTTACATCAGTGATTCCCAATCATTGTGCCACAGCACATCAGTGTGCCGTGACAAGTCACGTGTGCTGGATGTCTAAATTACAATTTCACTTAATTGGTTTGAAAAGTATTGTTTATTGACAACAAGTCTATTTCGTTTGCGAGATTTGTGTTAGGCAGAAAAACTAATTATTGTTTTGGTAGATGGAAGAAAATTTAATTAATTATAATTCACCTCTTCTTACAACGTGATCGTGCTTGATCGATTTTACACTAATACATTTGTGAGTAAACACAGATGAGATCATTATTATTCAGTTCAATTTAGTATTGGTGCCTTTTTGTTTGGTACGTCTGTGTAAGCTCTCAGTCGTACAGGAGTGGTCCATCGATGAGAAGGTTTCTTCAGCCGTCATCTGTACTTTTTAAAGATGTCGGACGTTTCACCTCCTATCCAAAAGTCTTCGTCAGCGAACTAAAGTCTGACTGGTCTTATCGGCCCTATTTATATATCCCTAATGTCCAGACATGGCAGCGCCGGACACAGCTATGATAGATCTCTACTCTCAGGTTGGGGGGAGCAGAGGACCACTCCCTGTGGCCCCACTGATTGTTCCTACATTCCTGACGAACGACTGGCCTATTTTGTTTGGTAGAATACAGTGACGATTTATGTATTTATTTATGTATTTATTTATGTATTTATTTATGTATTTATTTATTTATGTATTTATTATATCTCTTTGTTTTTGGATAAAACATAAATTTACATCCATGAATATCGTTCAATGTCTGTTAATTTGACCTTTTAACATAACAAAATCTATCTATCTATCTATCTATCTATCTATCTATCTATCTATCTATCTATCTATCTATCTATCTATCTATCTATCTATCTATCTATCTATCTATCTTATTTTATTTATTTATTTATTTCTCTGTGTTTGGATAAAACATTTTCAAGAAATGTCAGGGCTGAACTAATTGTGATGAAAAAAAATCTTCCTAAATATTTTGATTTGTTATGCAATGATATTTTTCAAGGTCCTCTTCATACATTTTTTTTTCTTTTTAACAAATGCAAGCATTGCATTATTTTGTGTCACTGGTACAATAAATGACATTAGTTTGATTATACTGGACATACGTTTTTGGTTTTATAGGTTAGATTAAGGCTGAAATCAAGACAAATGTTTATGTAGCTAACACAAGGTATTGAAGGGTGCATTCATTGGAGAATATATCTCGTGCTTGCGCAACTATTCTTTTATTACCTGTGCCGCACTCACAATATACAGCACCAATCATACATCATTCCCATTAATAAGCGCTGGAAGTTACCATCAAGATGTATATACAACCTGAGTCATGCAATGAATGCTGTCCATGGCCAATGCTTACCTCTTTTGCTCTGGTGCCAGGGAAGTGTACTGTCCTTTACATGAGTCAAACGGAGCACACTTTAAGTGTCATATGTGCATAACCATCCATCCGCCCATTTCTTTTTTATTTTTATATGGCTTATCGCCATTGGGGTAACTTGTGAGCTGGAGCCGATCCCAGTGAAATTGCCTTTGTGAGCGATAGCGTTCAAGGTGAGAAAAGACAAGCAATCACCAGTCATTGGCCCGGCATGCATATTGCATCATTTTCAGTTGGTTTTGGATCCCCTTGAGAATGAGGTTCCTTTATGCTGCTTTTGTCGGAAACAGAATATTTAACAAAAGATGAAGTGGTGGCCTGATATCAAAGTTTAGTCTGTTCCCAACTTTTCTCTAAACAAATTTCAAATCATACTATATTTCCATAGAAATAAATGCCAATAATCCATTCCGGTTTGCAAAAAAATGCAACAAATGTTTTAAATGCTTAAAAATAAAGGCAGCGCTCCAAATTAGTTTTAAAAATAAAAACAGGCATCATGAAATGCAATGCAAAGAAATGATTTCTCTTTGCTTTAATTCAATGCTCATTTTGCTGCTCCTTCTGGCTGGTTTACACGGCTGAGCCAACTGAAGGACAGTATGGAGCTACAGACATTAGCTCAGAGATCGAGAGGTCATCTCCCAATTCAGAAGTTGGGTGTTAAATCCCTGGCCAATTAGCTTTGAGTTGCCAAAAGGTAGAAAAGCACTATATCTGTGACAGCACATTTACCATTTTTGCGCTGAGGATAAATAATATATATTCTTGTCTATCCGTTGTTCCATCTATTGTCTTTAAATATCCGTTACGTTGACACTGCCACATCTATGCTATTTGTCAGCCTATTTATGTTATTTCTGCCAGACTTCATCGGCAAAGTTATTTGGTTGTTTTCAACAAAATGTTTTGCTTGGCAGCTTTTGCCTGTTACTCATGTTGAAATTGCTAACTTAGAGGGACGTAAATCCCCTGGAGTCTGACTTTCCCAGCCTTTTTTTGCCATACCTACATGCACTCCTGGATTTTTTCAAGGTGTCTCACACCTCAGAGAAGATTGAACAACAGGATTGGCAAGTATCAATAATAACCTCATGCAATTGCAATATTATTTGCTATTTTCTGACATATTCCGAGCTGTCTGACCTTTCTTCATGATGCCCAACTTTTTTTGAAAAGTCCAACTTGAAAATGGCTAGTGATTAGCCAACTATAGTTTGCAAAAACTCTGACATTGACCAGTGCCTGCAAGAAGGAGCTGGTACACCTTTTGGGTTGCCAACTCGAACTTAGATTGGTTAAAGCCACAGTTTCATCGACATTGATTTTTATGCTCCAGGGCCGGCGGTACTGATTGTGAAGTCATACAGGTAGATTTCTGACCCAGAATTGATGAAATGTGATTGGTTGAATGCGTAAATACGAAAACACACGTCTGGAAGCAGCGCAAAGGGGGAAAAGTAATGAAAGGAAGCTGAAAGATAATTTTGAAATATTTAATAAGAATTCACTGACAAAATATAATTAACATCAGTCTATGATTCAGATATTTTTAGGCCAGCAGAGAAGGCTTTGAAGTCCTTGACGGTCCGCCACTGCTCGAATGTTACTTCCACATGGATGTCTGTCTGTCTTGATCAGGAACTGTCAGGTGCTCAGAGCATTGACTACTTGGGCACCTAATCAAAATGCTGCAAGTCAGAAATTTTGGTCGATCGTCTGACCCACATTGCGTGAAGAAAATTGTAGTTTGGGTTTGAAATATAGTTTTTTTGTGACACCAATCATGGAACTTTTCAGTCATACTTCACACTTGTGTGACTGTATTTTATTCAAATGTATCCGTGTGTGAAAGGTCTCTTTCCTCCCTCCTTTGCTCTCAGTCTCTCTCGCTCTCCCGCAATCTCTTTCTCTCTCTTATTCGCTCTATCACTTGCTCTCTCTCTCTTGCCTCTCACTCGTTGCTGCTCAGTGTGCTGTGAGGATCTAGCGAGCATCATTTCTCTCCTCCGTTCTCTCCTCACCTTCACTGAGCCACTCCATCCCTCCTCCTCTGCTATGACATCTCACACCAGCTGCGCGCTGCCTCAGCCAGCCTGGCGCTGCTCATCCAACATGGACTTGTGCGCCCGGAATAACGGCGATTGATCCTCGGGTGGCGTTATTTTTTTCTTTAGTGTTTTATTTCGCTTGTTGAAAACATTTAACAACGCAAGAAGAAAAGGAGGAGGGGGGGCGGCTGTCATCTTTAACCCCCCTCCACTCCCTTCAGCCAAGCAGAGCGGCAAGGTGGGGGGAAGGCTTGCAGCCGGCTCGGATTTATTGAACGGGAACGTGACGGATTTGGAGATGCCGATGATGGTGGTGAAGCGGAGGAGGCTGATCGTGAGGAAAATGGCCCGACTAAGACTCGACCTCTCACTTCTCCTCCTGACGGGGCTCCTCGTTGGGGATTTCTCCCCCTCCGGGGGTGAGTTCTTGTATGTCTGTGTATGTGTGGGTGGGAAAATAATCAGATGGCACAAGCAATTGTGAGATCATGCCGAACTTCTGTTCGTGCGACTTCTGCATAGTGCCACCCCCCCCCCCCCAAAAAAAAACCAAAACAAAAACGGGTACAGGCTTAAAAATGTGTGTGTGGTTGTGCAGTGCTCAACAGGGCTGAAGTCTCAATTGCACCAAAGTAGTTCAAAAATGAATCATTGAAGACTTCAGCCCTCAATTTGTGCCGTTACCCCAAATGTGCATCTCAAATCTGGGGCTGTGAAGGGGGGGGGGGGGGGGGGGGTGCATCTGACTTTATCATAAACAAGAGTCAAACTTGAACTCCGAGGGAAAGTTGGTTGTCATCTTCTGGGAGTTTTTCTGTGTTGCTGTGGATTTTGCCTGAAAGGGATGGATGCCTGCAGCGGTGACGCTGGTTGCTTGTGGCGCTGGTGGGAAGTTGGTGACCAACATGGATGCAGCTCAGTGGGAGTAAAGTGTTAACATTCTCCTTTTGGTGCAGGGAGCTGACTTGTCTTCGTCAATGGCTTCTCTGTCCTGTCCCTCGCCAACTCCATGCCTTGTCACCCTCAGCCTCTATTACACGGATGCACAACCTGTCACAGAAGCTTGCCACTTTCGGAGCAGCGGTTTTATCTGTGTATTGATGCTGTGTTATTTTTAACGACATATTCTGTGACATGCATGCAGTGTGGAGGTAAAATGGTTGCGCTACCCGTACATTTTGTGCATGCTCATCCCTTCCGCTTTTCAGAGTGACACTACAAACAGGATGCCTTGTTTCTCGTGGTGGGCTGTTGCTTTTGTTTGGTCAGTGGGGATTTACTCCGTTTTAATCCACCTCTTAATACCTCCTTTATCACCTTGCAATTATGGTAAACATCAATACGATACAAAACCACTAAATAAGATCATGCAGCTGTGCCACCGACATCCGTACAGCCGGAGCAGTTCAGAATCAATACCTAAGCACAAGGACAAAAATAAATGAGCAAACAAACAAATAAATAAAAATATCATATAAATATTACAAATAAACAAATCCAATTAAAAAATAAATAGAGTTCATCATACTCAAAGGGGATACGAATTATTAACGCATTCACTGCCATCCCAAAATTTATTCGAGAATTGAAAAGCATGACGTAGAGCGCCATACCTGAATTTGTTTGATGGAGCACGAGGGGGCATCATTTGCCTTTTTGTACAACTGCCCCCATTTCAAGCTCAGATAACTCCATACCCATATAACTTGGGTATTAACACTTTTTTTCCTGATGAACGAAGAACCTAAGGTTTTTTACGCATTTAATATTATGAAGTCCTAAAACTCAATATTCTGCGCGTCCTGCAATTGGAGTAAAAATGCCAAAAACCCTGGTACTGGATTGGGCACATTTGTGCACATTTTCTGGCAGTGAATGAGCTAAATGTACAAGGTCAAAGTTGGCTGTCACAACGTTTCCACTGACCAATTACTCAGAGGACGGAAAACAAGATGACATCATTAAAGGCAGATGTGGATTGATGAGGATACATTTCAAATCTGCCTGGTTCAAGAACGGCCCCATTGTTAATAAAAATAGAAGTTGCATGGCCCAGAACATACACTGAAATCTTAAAATATGGACAGAAACATTCCAACATACTGATAGTATTTTAGCCAAAAATAACACTCCAAAATAAAGGCAATATACCACTGCAATTTCTTGGATCAAATGAACAACAATGAAACTTGTTCCGGTTGCATGTGTGAGCAACAACTACAGTGCCTCAGAACTGGAATGGTGTGTTACTGGTTCACCAGCCTAGAGGGTGCTAATGCTTGCCTTGCAGAAACACTTCACTGCATGTGTGAAGTGGTCATATTGACAATTATGTTGCTGATTTGTGTAAGCGGTTTTGGAATTAAGCAATTTCGGACATCGGTGATTCTTCTCCAATCTATGCACATATTTCCCCCCCTCACTGTTCAGTAAGGGGGAACATACAACAAAAAGGGAGAAAAAACCCAAAGTCAACTCATTCCACTATTCTGCAGTAGATCATCATTTTCATCGACTATTCAAGTGTTACACACCAAGGAACGGATTTAAAAGAAATTAAAGGGCAAACAGACATCTGGAAAGGCAGAAGGGGGTTGGAAATAATTTATTTTGTGTGCCCGCAAACCCCAGATGGTTGCCACCTTTAAATGTGGATGATGCACTTTAAATTCAAAGACGCAACTAATTATTGATCGTCTGAAAATGTCATTTAAAATGTTATGAAAAGTCACGAAACTTTAACAATCTTGGTGACATTAAAATGCGGGGATAAGAAATGATCAAATGTCAAAATAGATTAAGATGATTCAATTTATGAGTGGCAAATAATTCTGCTTTTTTTGGGGGTTGTTATGCTTAAACACTGCGACATCCATATGTCTCAGCCTTATTGGTTCTCAACTTTATGGAGGACTTTAAAAACAACCAGTGCTGCATACAAGTAAATATTAGCCAAACAATAACTCTGACAGTTTTAATAATAAAGATAAAAAAACAGTAAAGTCTCATGCTGCGTCAAATCAGAATCAGAATCATCTTTATTGCCAAGTATGTAGAACACACAAGGAATTTGTTTCCGGTAGAACACGCTGCACTAGTATAAAAAGCCATAGAATAAAATGTATGTAAAGACGAGTTTAATTCATACACTGCTCGACGTGCAAATATGTGTCCACTCCAGTGTCAGGGTTTTTGTCATTTTCACTCAAATTCCAAGACCAACAGAATATTGAGTTTTAGGACTACATAAACACTCAATGCAGCGTAAAAACCTTACACACTCTTCTTTCAGTAGAAAATAAGAATTAATTCCTAAATTATATAGGTCTGGAGTTATATCATCTTGAAATGAGGGTGGGCGTCCAAAAAACAATGCAATACATATTGGTTTATATAGCGGTTTAACAACAGCTTAAACTGTAACAAAGCTCTAACATGGAAAAAAGGAAAATGCTGCGCACTCGTGAAAGGGAGAAAAAAACATTGCCAGAGGTCTGACCAGTGCTTTATCGACAGCAAGAATAACCGAAACCCGAACAAATTCGGGAATGGCGCCCTACGTCATATAAAGGATAAATTTGGGAATGGCAGTGAGTGAGTTAAAAACTGTAAAAACTTTAATTTTATTACATGTCAAGTTTCTTGAAACGCACACTTTAAGGTGAAAACCAACAACGCCAATACACAACTAGCCGACTGAGTCCATGTCAAACTTCAAGGCATTGCAAAATGACCCCCCGCCACATGTGCAGCTCCATTGGCATACTAATTTCACACATGGGAAACACACTGTTCCCGTCGATGAGAAGACGACTGAATAAAAGGATCTTCAGTCAACACTCACAGCGTGCTACAGCGAGACAATATGGAGGAATATTTGCGTCACTTCACCTTAACAATTAATGAGGCACACTTCTTATGAAAGGCACATCAAATCTCATTTGATGTGTGGATTTTACTTCAATAATTGAGATCAGTCGATGCCTTATCCCTTTGTTAATGTCATGACAAAGTCGTTCTGGTGCCAGATTATGTGACGGACAGGTATCAGACTGGACAAGGTGTTTGTCTTCCACTTATCAATATGATGTGTAAGTGTGAAGTTAAAGGACAACCGACGTCTCCGGACAAGTTGTGTCCATAATTTGTAAAATCGCTTCAAATGACTTCTACTGAGCGTACTTTACAGAGATTCCACCGCATATAGCTATATTTTACGTTTTAAGACTCGCGCTGAATATTCCGGAAGTCTTGTTTTTGAGTTGGTGACGAGTCCTCACCCTACGTCACTGAAGGAACGCCCCTCACCGAGAAAGGACATACCTTGCATCACCTCAATGCATTTTGCGGTACTTTGTTTGGTCTGAAAACTTCATGTTGATCTATGTTGATGGCGAAATTAGAAGGAAAACATGAATAACGCAATGGTGAATCGTACGTTACACCGAGTTAACTCTTATATAGATATTCGCTGACAAAAATTTCAAGGTGAAGAATAAAACTATTTCCAACGGAGCTCTGCTGCCGCATCTTCTGCGTTTTCTGTGACGCTACACATCAGTCTTGATCCGTCAAAATGACCCTGAAGACCTTCTTTAATCGATTGCAAAAATTTATTATACTTTTCTCTTCGAATCATATTCATAACTGGATGTGTAACAAGAAAGCATATTCTCCGAATCTGAAGCCATTGTTTTGATTCTCGAGCAAGGCAAGGCGTCTTGGGGTGACGTCACAAACTGGGGGCGGAACTTTTCTGAAAATGTCCAATTCGTAGCTAATTTTTTTTGCAGATTTTGGACACTTTAAGTCATTTGTATTGGTGTTTTGCATTTGATTAAAAATATCAGCCTGCGTGTTTTGGGTATTTTAGACGTTATAAAACGTTTTTCTGATGTCAGTTAGGAAACAAAAAAGTGACGTCGGTTGTCCTTTGTCTTTGCAGCGTTTCTGTCATGTCCAACTCATAGTACACCCAAAGCTTGTAACCATACACATCGAAAGCAAAGTTTTTATACTCTAGTAAAACAAACCTGTGTTGTACTTTTATATCTAAGTCAAATATACATGAATTGTGCGGGAAACTTTTTGCATGTAATGATGAATGGCTCTCTCAAACGTATTGCTGCTTCATGCTGGCTTTCAAATGAGAGAGTGCTTTGACAGAAGTTTTAAAAGAACCCTGGCCTACATTCAGTAGATTATAACGTAGGATGAGATGGTGGAGGGAGGCGAGATTGTGTTTGTGTGAAGACAAAGCGAGCGAGAAGAAGAATGCGAGCAAGAGAGATTGGGATGGCGCCACAGACAAAGTGAAGGAGAAAATGAAAATGTATTCCTCAGCAGACGCGATTAATCACAAATGACTTCTCCATCTTGTCCTGCTCTGCTAGCATTGTCTGGAATTAAATAATGACTTCATAACGCTGTCCATCCTGAATTTATATGTCGGATTTGTAAGGAAATATTGCCTCTCCCGTCTGTTGATGTCACAAATGTTTCACAAGGCACAAATGTTTCAGGCTGTCAGGGCTGTTGACAGCAAGCAGATTCTGTTGGATATCTGTTAACTAAAACGCAACGACTGTATATCAGCAAAAGATTATGACGCTGGATGTAGGAGTGCAATGTTGATCCATAAAAGGGTTGGTGAAAATCAATTTTTTTTTAACTTTGACTCCAAGGCTTGAGGATTGTTTACAGTCCATCTAGTTGCATATTGAAATACATGACGATCAAGTAAAGTACTCCAAATGGTCTCAATTAATAATAATAAAAACAATACATATGCATTGGATAACACTTTCATCACCACTCAAGGTTGCTTAACAAGATAAAAAGTAAGACGAGAAGAAAAAAAAAAAAACGCAAGTGCGCAAAAGTGATAATAGTGTGGCTTAGTGTGGCTTACTCCGTGAAGTCATTCTTTGCATTGCCAGATGTTATCAAGCATTTTCATGGATGTTTCAAGATCCACAAAATGTTGTGTTCTTTGAAATCTAAGCACCGAACTGATGAAAGATATAAAATCTTTGTCTTTCACCATTCAGAAGTAATCAGCATGAACACGTGGGTTGTTCCACCCACCCCCCAAAAAACACCAAATATTGACCATAATGCAGCGAAATCAGCTTTTTTTCATCTTTTTTTTTTACCTGAACCACCACAAAATATAAAACAACAAATACAACACACTGTATGATTAGGAATCACAATCAAGAATCATCTGGTGGCAAATTCAGCTTTGATGCCCCGAGATGTGATCAATGAATTCCAATCATCAGGAGTCTAAATTCATTAATACATAAATAATCAACTCATCAGTTATAGCGCCCATCCCTTTTGGACACTCGTACACACTGACATTTAACCGGAAGTATGGAGTCCTATCGCGGCGAGCTCGAGTGATTGTTTTGCCTCAAAGCAATGTCTTCTTACCTCCAACATCAAAATAAAAGTCTGGTCCAAAGTCCCACATGTAAATCTGGCAAACTGTACACTGCAAGCAAACACCAAGACCCTCAAAGTTCTTGTACGATGGCAAGCTTTTGAACGTTGCTTCTTTGACACTGCAATTTGTTGGCATTTCTCTGTAGATTTTGGTGCAGACGCCTCGCTGGGGTGGGAGCAGCGGGTTATTTCATAACGCAGGATTACTCAGCCAGCTCTAAAAATAAGCATGAAATGAACCTGCGATGGGCGTTCATCATGAAAAATTGCTCCGTGTGGCTACAAGATAGCCATGAAAACTAATATCCAAATTCAATTTGACAAATTGCTCCAGGACATCAACAGCTATGGTGTATTTTACCAATTCTAATAAAGCAAGCGCCATCATTTCCACGACAGTGTTGATGGCTTCAATAAATCCCGGTAAGAAGAAATGACACTTTGTCGTTTTGGTGGATGTCACCAGACTGTATAACAATGGCTTATAATAAAACATGTTTTTGCTTGCATACTGTCTGCAAATCCAGCGTTATACTAGCGCTAGTATAACCAGCATAGATAATTTTTAAACTCAAAGGCCACAAGCTTCCTCAATTGTCTGTTGCTTGTTGAGGAAAAAGTTCTATTGAACTTCTGCATTGTCAGATTGTAGCGTGACAGATCAACAAAACATCACGCTTTTAACTCCTTTCCGTTCAAATTGAAATAGCAAGCATGCATTATATTGTGTCCGGCAAACCGGCGAGATTTGATGGGGCAATTAATCAATCGTGTTGTTTGTAGATGAGTGGAGTCGAACGCTCGGCCACAAATTATGCAAATGCATTGAGTCATACATTTAATTCAGACACTTGCTTCTAAATAGTGATGTAAATGTATTGTTTATGATTGACAAAATGTAATATGCTCAAGTCTGTCTGTTTGTCGATGTTTCAATGGTTCTAGTTTATGTCTTCTATCTGTTTCTATCCTTAATTCAACGACGCGGGCCACATTGTACAGTAGTTACTCTCGGGGCCGTGATGAATTTGGAGAAGCCATTAGAATGTTTAACCCCTTCACATATTACATACAGAGCGCACAACAGATTGATGAATGACGAGTTTTCAAATCAGAAGTCAAGAATAATTACTGTTTTTGTTGTTTATATACGACAAATGGAAATTTTGGTTCAGACTTTAGCAAGCATCATGGAACTTGACATGCTTGATTTGCTTTCGTGGGTTGAATAAAATAATGTGGAGGCCCAGATTTAGCCCCTGGGCCTTGACCTTGACACCGTGCCTTAATTATCAGATCCAGTCTTGGGTTTAAATAAATAAATACATAAGAGAGAGAGAGCACCCTACATGTGTGGTCCACTTTGAGGTTGTACTATAGATACATTTGACATTGTCAGTATCCTGAGTCTTGGTCTTTCAAACCAACCTCTTTTAACTCAACTAAATTATCAACAAAAATGTGTTTTACTGCTGCTGTACTTTTTATGACTGGCTGCGCGGCTACTTGGAATTCCACTCATTATTTTCTACCTGTCATTATTGTTCTTGAATTGCAATTTTAGTCGATGCTTTCAGGCAGGCATGGGCAATTTAAATGACCAAGGGTGCCATCATATTTGATCAGTACTACTGGGAGACCACACAGGTCCTAATTGGGCAGCCAAGATTTAGTGACTAATCACGACCATGCAGAACAAAATCGACAATCAAAATTAATTTCGTAATCAGTGCATTTAATTATGTGGCACATTTATTTTCTCTTGACCCCCCCCCCAGGTGTGATGTGTTGAATTAACTTCCTCCTAAAATGGAGCTCATGTGTCTGTTGTCATATGTTTGAATTCCCACAAGCTGCTAGAATATCTACATCGCACAAAACCAGAACATGTTCATGTCAACATTGGCAAATGACCAAAAGAAGCACCCTTGAAGAAGGGAATTCTCAATAAATTTGTGGATTCAAAACAACTACTACTGCACACACCTGTTAGACTTTGAGATCTTATCTGATGCAGTCATTGGTGTATCTGTTTCATAAATTGCCCCGATAATTTGGACACAATTGACAATCCTAACTGTCGACGAGGTCAGACATTCTAAAAGATACCATCATTAACATATAGCGGTCCGCTGCTGTGACTTGTCCTTAGGCTAGCTAGCTAAAATAACACAGATAAAAGTCACTTGGTAGTTTCTGAACAAGTGATGATTGCGTGAGGTTAGCTGCTTGGGCGCGATAGGATATCAGTGCTTTGCCAAAAGATACTTTCAATCAATTTCGCATGAGATTTGGTGTATAACGGGTTCCCCTTACAGCTTTAAATGTTTTGAGTGTTTAGTGCAGCTGAAGGGTAAGGCTGATGTGCTTGTTCATGAAGCACTTTTGCTCCCTTAGCAGTCTTGCTTCCTCTCTTTGTTAGTGCGGCATTTTGTGTAAGCTATAGGGTAATGGCATGCTCGCGGGCTAACATTAAGCAGGCTAATGTGTCTGTTAATGTCACATTAGTGTTATTTTAGCCTTTCCCGCACTAAGTCCCATGGTTTAAGGGCATTGTGTCTGTGCATGTATATGTAGGAGTGAGACGCTCTTTCAGCCCACCTCTGCTCTGTGTGTGTGTGTGTGTGTGTGTGTGTGTGTGTGTGTGTGTGTGTGTGTGTGTGTGTGTGTGTGTGTGTGTGTGTGTGTGGGGGGGGGGGGAGTGCGCAGCATGCGTGCGTGCGTGTATGTGTGTGTTTGTGTCTACACTTCGCATATGGAGGCAATAAGTTACATTTCAATTTCAAAGCAATGACTCAGCAGCAGCAGAAACTTCTTTCATCCATTAATGTGATTTTAGGGAGAAAGCGACACAGATGAAAATACGTGGGGCAACAGTAATTATTACACACTAGGTTGGTGGCAGATTTCTATTGTTCCTGAGCATCTCTAGCTTGACGGCCATTGACGTCCACTACTGCCACATATTCCACGTTGTTAAGTTGTCCATTTTTTTTTCATTCATGTAGCCCACTTATCAGAATTGTTCATTTTTAATGCAGCTATCACTCACGATCAAAAATCACTGCATTGCAAACAGTGTTGTTAGTGTTCATAAATAAACAAATAAATAAATAAAAGGTGAAACTTAAAAGATGAATCATTTCAAGGACAGGCAGCGTACGAGCGTAAGTGTTTGCCTCGATCTTCAAAGGCAAAGTGCTTGAGGTCAGGGTTAGCTCAGTCTGTCTGTTTTGAAAGGGAATAGTTACAGGATTGTTTGATGCTTGACTGCTCTTTTCTGTGGGTAAACGTCCATGTGCAAGCTTTACACACATCTTGTGCTCAGAGCGCATCCATGCAAGATGTAGCCGAACAAGCTTTGTGCTGGATTCACATCATGCTAAGTAGGAATTGGTTTACATGAGTGTTGTGTTAGTTTACAAAAATATTCATTCACAACTCCATGTAGAGGACGGGGTGTGTATTTGTTTTGCTGCTGAGAATATGATGGAGGATGAAGTTGCCCTTTAGGCTAATCATGTCTCGAAGCCGTTGAGACAAAATGGAGTGCAGTACCTTGTTACGACAGACAGAGTTGCTTTTCATTCGCTCTCAACTGGTTTGCTGGCTGAAGAAAAAAGGTCAGCAAAAGAAAGTTGACGAAATATGATCAAAACAGAAAATCAGATCATCCCGTTGAAATAGATGTTCCTTGAAGATGATCAAGAAAATGTACCTGCCAACCTGTAAATGGAACACTTTATTCTCAGGAGTGTTTTCTGCAGTCTGTATTATCCTTGCGCAAAATGAGTGTTTATGGTTGGGGGCTTTATATGGTCATTTTTAATGCATGTACACATTAGCGGTGTTGTTGTACATTACACACAAACACTGAACGTGTTTGTGTGTAATGTACATCTACATATAAATGTATAAGCCACAGGCAATCGTTCCTAGAAGCACCATTCATACTTGATCCATTTTTAATGATCTGTAATGATCGCTAGCAGTCCTGAACTGACACCGAACAAAACAAAAACAAAAAACAACAGACATACTCAAAATGAGTATACCTTCGATGACGGTATGACTGAGTCAGAGTCAGAGGGAGAGATAAAGGCAGGGGGAGAACGCAGGAGGGTGTTAATACATGTTAGCTTGTGAAACCTGCTCTGTTGAAAAAGGTCCCGTGGAACGATGAGCAGCAGCAGTGGTGCCCTATAGGGAAGAGGAAAAAGTCCCGCCTGCGGGCTGCCTCAGTGTCCAGATTTCTGCAGATTTAATGGCTGAATGATTGACATGTTATTAAGCTGGTTGACTGACTTGCTGAGGGAATTGACTAGAACAGGGATTTGCTTATGTAAGAGAGGCAATCGAGATAGTTTGTTTATTCTGAATGGAATTTTAAGGTTTAAAAAGGCAAGGAAATGTACTTTGCACACTATAGTTCTTAAAGTATTAGTTTGAAGTACAATGGTATAAAGTTCATAATAAACCAAATCTGCTGCAGAAGTCATTTTGAGTTCAGGCATCAGTAAAAAAACGATAAAAAAAATACTTTTATTTTAAAAAACAAATAATGCTGGAAATGTCTTCACATTTTTAAAAGTGAAAACAATTTTAAAAAAGAAACATGAAGCTGATCCACAAATTTTGCTTTGGCGGGCCCACATAAGTTTATTTTACAATTTCGTGTACGGGCAAGTCCAAGAGATGTAGTGTATTTTCGCCAACTGAGACTGCAGTAGCCAAAAATAAATGTTGTTCACACCGATCACAGAAACTGTATGCCTGGGAGCTTTCACTATGTGTTATTTTTTATGTGCTTCATGTGGTAAAGTAGCACTCATTTTGAAGGTTGATCATAACATCGATGACAATTGTTACCAGCTTGTCTCCTTCATTTTTCCTCATGATAGCATCAAGCCGATGACAATGTCGCAAATAAACTGTATTATAAAAAAGAATGCTATGTTAATTGAATACCTAGATGTTGATAGAGAGTAGACAGAATAAGAAGTTATATTTAAAAGTTTCATTTGTTATATGCTTAGTCAACATGTGTGACTCGAATACACAATTGAAGCACAGACAACCTGGGGTCAATCTGAGGTAAACAGACATAGCAAGTTAAACTGTCATCTTCATCTAGGAGATCTGGCCTTGGACAGAATTTAGGACTTGGGAAACTCCTTTATCACCGAAGCAATTTGAGTTGAAACTCCTTCACAGTAAGAGGTCATTAGCCAGGTTGCAAATTTAGCCAGGGGCATGGTATTCTAATCAAGAAAACTATGTTTTACTAATGTATCACTTAAATTTGCCGATACTCTCAATAAATAGCTTGGCAGAGGGCTGCAGAATTCAGGCGTCTGTCATGAAGGACTGCGTCTCCTGCCGGCAGTAAAGACAATCTTTCCTGGTCCAAGCCTTTGTCCACAGTGTCCGATCGAACATCTCTGACAGATGTGTAAATGTGCCCATTAATCCGCATCAATGTTTGTTTGTCCCTGTGCCCTGTGACCAGTCGAGGGCACACCAAACCTCTCACTCAGAGTCAATGGACATACAGTAGGCTCCAGGTCTCCCATGGCCCTGAATAAGAGAAACTGTCAACATGGATTGATGGATGCGTAGGGGAGAATGATTTCCAAAACTGAAGAAAAAGAAAAATGGAAGCTTTTTGGGGGTTTTCATGCTCCGCTGGTGTCTAAAGCCTGAGCATTATCACCCTGTCAAAGATGATGGAGCACAGGAAAGAGGCAGCTAATGCATGCGGGGATTGCGGGCAGATGGTTAAGGAAGAGATGAAGATGGAGGCAGCAACAGTGTCTCGATTTATTAGAAAAAGAAAATATTGTAAAAGACTCATACATTTACATCCCCACCTGTGTACTTCTTAACAGTTGTCTTATTGTAGTCATCACTAGGCCAAAAAGGCTACACAATCAAAACCAAAACAAACAAAACACAACCTCTAGTCTGGAGCACATACAAACACTTTGTTGCTTTGTCCTTTCCAGGCCATTAAGTCTAAACGATGCTGACTACAGTTTGACGTGTGACGACCAAATAACACGCCTTTCTCAAAGCCCTCGTTTCAGAATGAGAAGCTCATTGTCATTTGCTTTCACAAAACTGTAATCACGAACACAAAGGAGAAAAAGTGGTTCGATCCATGAAACAAGTATCTTGGCAACAAACGATATATGATTAACTCATTCAGTGCCAGACGATGTGCGAAAATGCAGTCCCATTGTTCCATCCAGTGCCATTGTTTTCACCCAAATTGTAGAATATTTAGTTTTAGGAACACATTAACATTCAATGCAGTGTTAGAAACGTTTGACTCTCTTCTTTCCTCAGAAGGAAATAATTCATTCTTAAGTTATATGGGTCTGGAGTGATCTGCATTGAAAGTGGGGGTGACTTTACAAAAAGCTAATGCTGCCCCCTCGTGGGAGGCAAAAACATTGTCAGAGGTCTGACCAGCGCTTTATTGGCAGCCACCGCAAGAAATACCCAAACTCATTTGGGAATGGCGCTCCACGTCATGCTTTTGAATTGCCAAATAAATTCGGGAATGGCGCTAGATGAAATGCTTATCAATTCCCAAATACATTCGGGAATGGCGCTCCATGTCATACTTTTTAATTCCCGATTAAATTCGGGAATGGCGCTCCACGTAATGGTTTTCATTTCCTGAATAAATTTGGGAATGGCAGTGAATAAGTTAAGCATTTGCCAAATCTAAAATTTGGTCTTGCATGACACAGATAACATTTTTAATGACAAATAAAACAATACTTACGATCGCTGATGCTCATTTTAACATTGGATTGATTTTTGCTGCATGACGAATAAAAGTTGTGCAATAGTACAGCCATTACAGGAGCAATCTCAATAACACAGATTACAATGCATTTTGCCAATTGGGATCTGTTAGATGTATCTGGCTGGTATTTTTGAGAACATCTGTCAGCATGTATACCACCACTCTGATCTGGATTCATCTGGCCAAAAGTGACACATGCTATGGGTATAATTTAGAGATTTAGTATTTTCAGCCATAACTTTCACAATGACGAGTTTAAAAAAATACCTAGCACCTTTAAATCATACATTTCTTGATAGTTGACAAGTTAACAATAATGGAGCCAATTTTTCTAACATGTTTACGCAAGCGCACAAATGCCCTGTTAATGTCAAGCAAAGTTATTCATGGAGCATTTTCCCTGACATTACGTAGCAAGCACAGCATGGAATAACAAAATACAAGACATACAAGACCCATAAAAGAACATTCACAAATACTTTATATGTAAAATAATTCTGAAACAAAGGCAGAGTAATGACTCCAACATGATATAAAAGACAGCCATTAGACCAATGATAAAAGTACACGATTGGAGATGCGGTGTGATGCTGATAAACCTTTTCATACCATGTTCTTGAGTACCTAGAAGAACATGGACAACAGGAGAGCCATACAGTGTGGAAATCCCACACTGTGTGCGTGCCTGTGTGTGTTTCCTTGCAATTTGTCGACTCTTCAATTAAAAGCAGAGCCCCTTGAAAGAGACTCGTCTATTCCTCACCACAAGCCTCCCTCACATTCTGCCTGTCACTGTTTTTAGATCCTCAATTCTCCCAGCTTTTCCCTTCATGACTCACCGTTCCTCATGTTTTCATTCATTTCCCCCAGTTGTCCTCTCTCTCTCTCTCTCTCTCTCTCTCTCTCTCTCTCTCTCTCTTTTCTTCCTCCTTGTCGATGTCTGCCCGACACTTCATCCTTTCTTGTACTTCCCCTCTCGTAAAAGTCCTCCTTTTCCTCACGCCGGCTCATTCTTCTCCCCACCTATAGCCGACAACGTCTCTCTCCCCTTCTCTCTCTCTGCTCTTTCCAGTCCTTTGATTAGGCTGTTGTTGGCATTTTCATTGAGATGTCTGTATGAGTAGTGAAATAACTCTCCTGTCACAATTTGCCCTCTATGTACACCCTCAACGTCGGTCTCTTCATTCCCTCCTCATGTCCTCCACCTCCATGTCGGTGCTTCTTTTCCTCTCCCATCCAAAAATTCTCCCTTCTGTCTGTCAGTCTTAAGTCGCCTCCTGATTACTTTTTGCTTAACCTAACTATTTACATTTGCCATAGCCGTTATTTCATTATGACTTTCATCTGTCATTCCCTCCTCTACAGTTTGTTCTTTGGCCATCTAAATGTCATATGTCGCTGGCGCACCCTGAAAATAAAAAAACAAATCCGGTGACGATGAACAGTGAGTGTGGCCTGGAGAAATCTTGTTCGTGTGTGTGTGTTTTGAGAGTGGCACTACTCCTGCACTTTCTGTGTGTTTGTAGCATTGAGAAGAGAGAATATTGTTTGTGTGTGTGTGTGTGTGTGTGTGGGGGGGGGGGGGGGCTCTGACATTTATGAACAATATGGTCGAGAGCAGAGGTGTCAAATTTATTTTTGTACCGATTACTATTTTACTTGGAGGACCGTTATCACTGTGAACAACAAACATCAACAAGCAAACAACAAATAGATGGATAGTTCGTTTTGACATCAGAAGTCAAGTATAATGGACTGTTCAAGCGTTGTAACGATGACATTGTAGCCATAGCAATTTCAAATTTTTGTTCAGACTTTCACAAGCATTGTGGAAGTTGATATGCTTCTGCAGACCATATAAAATGAAATGGCGGGACAGATCTGGCTCCCGGGCCTTGACTTTGACACCTGTGTTCTGGAGTGTGGGGGCAGCTCAATTGTATGCAGTGTTGGCAGAAAATGAGTCTGCTTATCCAGAAGATAAATGAGCAAAGAGGAGGGTGTGTGGGGGATTTAGGTGGGAGTGGAAATGGTGAGGAGAGGGAAACGCTGTGTGGCTACATGCTTCTTAATCTGTTGATGGTTGAGGAGAAGCGAACAATGAGCCATTATCTAAGACTTTGCCTTGACTGCGGCCCGATGATCATGACAAAGGTAGGGTACGGCACTTTTATGTATTCTCCATGCACCAACACCGGTCCAGAAATAGCGGATCAGGAGAGTCTATCAACTCGGGCTGCAAGAAAAATTATTAGAATAATTCATCTCTTGATTTTTATTTGTTAATGTATTTATTTAGTTTTGCTGAATGAAATGGAGTCTCTCCAGTCCAAACTCTTCATTGTATCCCATTTAGGTTTTCCCGTATAACTCTATTTGAAAATTCCGATTTCACATACAGTAGTTTATTTTCAATTTGTCAATTTGTCTTACTATGTTCAACTCTGTGACATTAACATTATGACACCGACTAGATTTTTCCCACAGCATAGTGAAAATGCCTTTGTCACAATGAACCCTGGAAAGCTACATCGAATCTCCACCGAATTGGCAAAGTCAACAATTTCAACAATCATCCGGAAAGGCAACAACGTCATCATCATGTCAGACTTCGATTCCAACAGATTGACAGATGATCGTAACTTGCCGAACTAGAGAAGGCGCTTTTCATTCGCTGACTGAATATTTTCAGAGATGAAGTAGTAATGCTGCCATTGCTTATTTCATGTCTTATCAAATCATCCTATTCTTCATACTGGATACATGTATTCATGTGGAATTGGCCTTCATATTGTATTATATTTGAATGTTTTTACATGTACAGCAGTTGACAACATTCAGAGAATCATAAAAGAGACGATGACGGTGAAATATCATCTAAATTGGCGCTTATATCCATTCGACCTGACGCGACCTTGTATTTCTGCCTTTCATTGCATTTATCAAAGTTCTTTTTCGAAAGGCTTGATGATTGAAGCAACATTATCTCAATCCAGTCTTTATTTATTCATATTGATAGTTCCATCCCTATATGTGATGCAACCTTGGCTGCAAATGCGTCATCACGATAATATTTCAAACGAGAAGCCTTCTTCATGTTCTAGTTATATTACCAACCAGTAAAATCTGACATGGTACAATGTGACACTCTTTACGTTGCACCAAACTGTCTGCCTGAACCGAAATGGCGCACTCGGTGGCTTGGTTTGTCCGCTCGAAATTTGGTGGCCATCAAAACCGGCCAGTAATGGAATGACCAGCTCTTTGCTGTGATTTCTCACTTTGCCCCCAGCATAATTACAACAGTGGTTAGGCCGCATGTCGTAATAAAGGCAATTTGGCCTCTCGTATTTATACCCTTTCCAGTCATTTTCTTTCTCGGGTGGGAGGGGGGGGGGGGTGATTTGGCCTCTCGTATTTATACCCTTTCCAGTCATTTTCTTTCTCAGGGGGGGGGGGGGTTGATTTGTCATTTTTAACTGTGCTTCGAAGTCCTCCTGCATACTCACCGGAGAAAGAAATAGTGTTTTACAAATTGCCCTCTACATTAGGCTTGGCATACATTTCCTCAACGTTGTGCGTTAAGAGCTGTATGAGGTCGTTTGCGTAGTTTCTTACCAGTTTTATTTTCTACCGTGATACACCGGACTTTCTCAGCAAAAAACGCGCCATTCCTTAAATTACAGTGGTGGCTTGAGATACCAGTCTTCACCTCCACAAACCAAATAAATAAATAAACAAAATAAATAAATTATTCATTTATTGATACACATGACTGTAAGACAGTTGTGAGGTGTGCTGTCGGTGTGATGGAGGAATTCAAGGTGGAGGTGGGACTCCGCCAGGGGTCAGCTCTAAGCCTCTTCTTATTTGCTATGGTGACGGACAGGCTGACAGACAATGTTAGACAAGAATTTCCTTGGACCATGATGTTTGCAGATGACATTGTGATCTGTAGCGAGAATGGGGAAAAGCTGGCGGAGAAACTAGAGATTTGGAGATATGCCCTGAAAAGGAGAGGAATGAAGTCGCAGCAAGACGGAATACGTGTGTGTGAATGAGAGGAATCCAAGTGCAAGAGTGATACTACAGGGAGAAGAAATAAATTATTTATACATGGACTTATATATTTACTTATGTATTTATTGGTGTCTTTATTTATTTAACACAAGCAAATATATAAGTACATATAAAATAAAAAAAATACATACATGTGTTTTGGGAGGGCAAAATAGCACAATAATGTAGCTTATGAAAGCCTAGTCATAACAAAAAAATTTAAATAGTTTTTCCTCACACTGTCTCCTTCAATTGTGCATTTTATTCTCGTGTGCGATTTTGATACAATAGCGGCAGCATAAGAGGGACAAGGACACATTTTCCGGGAGACCGAGCTGTCTTAACTTCTCAGACGGACAGGCATATTTCGTTGTTCTCTGCAGTGTACAAAGAATATTTGCCTGTCAGTAATGTTATGTGGTGTGTTTATATATGTTGCAGCACTGATTGCTTTCAGATTTTTGTTACTTCTAAAAAACTCTCAATGCAAAACTGCATTGCCTACTGAGGTGAATGAACAAAAACATCACATGAATCCTAATTTGGGCCACAGTGTAAATTACATAAGGGGCCTGGGCTGAACTGTAATCGACAGAATATGTGATTGATCTTTGATGATGATGACAGTCATTTGTTTTACTCAGCACCAACAAAAAAAAAAACAGTTTCTTGAAGAAAGTCTCCAGCCCATTTCTTTTCAGGAAACAGGAGGGAGGCCAGATTTGACACCAATCCTGTGAAAAAGCTGACGTCACTCCACTGACGAAACGGTGAGCTGTTATACAGCTCTCCTCTTTTCCTCTAATTGACATCCACTCATTTTCATGTCCTTTGCATCCGTTATTTTTCATTCTCTCTGAGATTTTCCCTTCCCCCTTTTCCCTCTGACTTTGCCTTTCCTCTCTTCCACTTTTTCCAATTCTTTCCTTCCCTTGCTTTCTCTGTCATTTACTGGCTCACCTTTGAGTCCGCCCCTCACCTTCTCTTCCCCTTGTCGCCCTTTCCTTTCTCACCTTTCCTTTTCCCACTTGTCCTCTGCATCCTTCCTTTTCCTCGCCGCTCGTTGTTTCCCACATGCGAATGTCAGCAGGAATTCGGTGGCATTCACTCTCTGAGCTGTCGTTTCTAAACGATGGCTAAATTTAACTAAATGACTTCCTCCACTCGCATCTGATTTAATGTTCTCCCCCTGCTTTTCCTCTCACTGGGCCTTTCTCTCATGGTCTCATCCTTTTCAGCTGCTCCGTTTTTCTCCTTCCTTCCTCTCTCCTACTCTCACTTCAAATTTTCTCAATTTCGTTCCCAAATAGGCGTGAACTTTATTTACCATCTCACGCCTTTTTCTACAAATGTCTCTTCCCCCGCTATCAGCTGGTTCCCGTGTCGGAATATTTGTCGTGCCGAAGTCTGGGTATTCATTTTGGCCTCCCGTTACAGGCAATTGCATTTGTGTCGGTCCCGTTGATTAGCTTTGATGTCTGTTGTCCTCACTATTGTGCTTTAACTGGAAGTTGTGATGAATTAGAGCGTACACATTTTACCTGGGATTCATGATTGCAAAATGGCATGAGAAGAACAGTGTGGAAAATCATCTGATATTCATCCGATATTCATCCGATATTCATCTGATATTCATCCGATATTCTCGGGAGTCGGAAAAAATATCGATATAACCGGACTATCGATATATCCGATCCTGCGGCATGTAAATTTTCTCCTTGCGTTCATAGAAATAGTATCGTAATAAGCAGTACTATCGATATAACCAATATCGATATAACGAGACTTTACTGTATGTCATTATTCCCCACCAAGCGCTCTGCAGTCCTGCTGAATTATATATGTCACTTATTACATTAACACGTGTGGTCTCTTGGTACATAATGAAGTCACAATCCAATATGTTCCGTTAGAACTGCGTCATTATTTATTTTATTTTTGTGGTTTCTCGTTATTGACACATTTATGATTTCGCCACTAAAATGCTCAAGGCGATATGACGCGTAAAATACATCAGTTTTAAAAGATCCCTTGTGCAGCCCAACACGGCATGAGGAGTACATATACTGCAAGCTACTGCGTTTCTCACCTTTTATGACGTGTTGGGTTGCATCCTACACATCATTACGTGAGTGGGAATTTCATGTCATATCAATGTGTGCATGTTTTTCCTTTGTCGTGGGTCTCCGCCTCCCAAGTAATCTGCCTTACTTTCCCGCTCTAAAGGTATGCCTGTTCGCTCGGTTGAAGTCTCGAAATTGTCCACTAGTCTGAACGCAAGTTTGAAGAGCCAACTAGGATAAGCTTGAGGTTATTTATGACCCTGGATAGGATTAGCGGCTTTGTGTTTCCGTTGCTTTGTTCAGTTTTCATTTGCTTCAATGTAAAATCGTTTTTGGCCCTGGAGAAAAGCTATCGATGTTGGTGACAGCTTCTGAAAGTGGAAGGTACGTTTCAGTCAATAGTAGTTTTGACATTTGGAGAATAATATTTAGTCTTGTTTTTATCAATATAAAAATTTCAATTTGAGCACATCCATGATTTGTCTCGCAGCACTGTAGCAGGAATCATTTTCATTTGTCTTTCAAACAACAGCAGGACATTTGTTCATGATCACTTCCATCAAAAACAAAGCGATTAATAAAAAAAAAAAAAACTCCTAAAAATATTTCTTGTCAGTCCTATTAACTCATTGCCGAATTTATTTGGGAATTTAAAAGCATGACATGGAGCGCCATTCCCAAATTTGTTTGGGTTTTGTTTTTTTCCTGCGGGGGAGAGAGGGGTGCGTTTGAAGCTTCGGTCAGACCTCTGCCAATATTTTCCCTCCCACGAAGGGGACGCATTCATCTTTTGTACACGTGCCCCCAATTTAAATGCAGATAACTCTACAACCAAGTAAGCATGAAATAAACTTATTTTCTGATGAAAGAAGATAGTCTGAGGTTTCTTACGCTGCATTGGATGTTCATGCCTAAAACTCAATATTCTGTAGGTTCTGCTATTTGAGTGAACATTACAAAAATCCTGGCACTGGTGTGGACACATTTTTGCACATCGTCTGTCCGCGTGTGTCGCTGGACCGTGTTCAAATATCTGTTCCTTAATGCTGACACAATTCCTCTTTGTGTGAACAAGAGGCATTTTGACAGCAATAACTGTTCGAAACCTCAAGAGCCCCGCCGCAGTGTTTATTTAGGTAGTTATCGTTTTTCTTTCACTCGTTCCGTTGGTAAAAGTTGGGCGCTACACAGCATACTCGTGTTGTACACATATCATCAAAGCAATTCAACCCCCCCATACACACACACTGACTTCATAGTGATTCTGAACCTCTCGCCACAGAATCAACACCTTTTTTCCCCCCATTAAACAGCACAGCTTTTCTATTCCTCGACAAGACCCAATAAAGACCCGTCTCCCTTACATGAGGCCAGGTTGATAAATGTATCCCTTCCATTGGGGAAATCCAGATTGTCTCACCTGGGAGGCAATTTGCAAAGTCTGTCTTGGCAGCCAATTTGATATCGGCTCAATCTGCTCTGCCTGACTGATCTCTTAATCAAAGTTATTTACGATTCAACTTGATTAGCTATTTAGCTAATTACTACAGTGCATTTTTTAAATGCATCGGATGTCTGTGTTATTGGTTACTTTGGCTGCATATCTGCCATTAGCAGATAAAAATCACACATTCACCTGTTGATGATGACTTAATGTAGCATACATTTTGAAACATCGGAAAACATACACTTTTAAAGATTCAAGTATTAGAGTGTGCCTTGGGTGCACCTGAAGCATGAAATTTGTTCCGTCTTCCAAAATGCTTAACCATCATTCAGTAAAATTGAACGTGGAAATAAACATCCGCACATTAGTGATGTCCAACCACGGAGACTCAAGAGCTGGACGAAATAGAATATGTATGAAAAAATCAACACGCGCGGTTCAACTCGCCTTGTTAGCAAAGTAATCCCCTAAAGTATTTTGCCTCGGTTGAGCTTGGCTTTTGTTGATCGATATTTTGACTTATTTACATCAAATGCCACTTAACGGTCATAATGTTGTTTTAAATGGTAGTTTATAAAATACAACAGAAAGAAGTGTTTGTCTCAATGAAATTGCAGAAGCAAAATAATGGAAATCAATGCATGTGCCAAATGCTCCTGAAAATTCCGGTCATGGGGCAGTCGGCGGGGGACACCCTGAACCGGTTGCCCGCCAATCACAGGGCACATAGAAACGAAGACCGAAACCTGCTCACACTCACACCTGGGGTCAATTCGGAGTGTTCAATCAGCCTGCCACGCATGTTTTTGGAATGTAGGAGGAAACCAGACTACCCAGAGAAAACCCACACAGGCACAAGGAGAACATGCAAACCATCAGAAATCAATTTATCAATTTGGACCTAAACATGAAAATTCGTTCTGGACTAGAATGTGTGATGCACATCAGAGACATTGATTAACTCGGAATGTGCATTGTAATTAATGCCTCCTGAAGAATTGGGTCCGTTGTGTTTAATCGGTTATTGATGAATCATGTCTGATAGCAACTAAGGCAAAGTGAACCTCCTTCCATCTTGAACTGACTTCCAGACCTTGCAGTGCATATATAGATGAAGAATCCCCCTTTTCTTACAAAATATATTGTTCAGGTTCCAAATTCAATCGCAACTTGTGTTCTTATCACATTTTGTCAAGTTTCATTAAACAGAAACTTCACATGAAAAAAAGTAATCGATCCAACTCCCAGCATATGAGGAGACAAGCCCATATGCCACATACCAAACCTCTTTTCTCACAGGACTCGTACTTAAACCTCATTTATTTTATAAACCACAAAAAGCACGATTCAGCAGTGCGGGGGCATCAGAACAAAATTGTTAAATATCTTATTACCGCCTCTTTTTCACCAACAACTTCTTGAAGACACCCCAAGAAGATGGCTATGACAACCTTGTCCACTGAATGTGTGACTCGGAATACAGTTGACCTTGTTCATATCCATTTACCCCTTCCGCCCTCCCATTTACCATCCTCCCTCCTCACGGAGCAACAATGATATAATCGAGAGTGACCTTTGCAATTGCCGACATGACACAAGGGGTCATGATGATTAGTCCACAGTATATCCAAACATCAGCCGCATGTAGTCATGCACCACTGGCGATCATGTCACATCCGCTCCCCCACCCCTGCGGCCTTTTTGCAAGCTGTAACCTCTGTTTATCACTAACACACATGATGTGATCAAGAAGCGGCTGCTGGTGCTTGAGTCAAAACATTTCACAACAGCGATCAAGTTCACAGAGCTGCATTTGCACCGAGTGCTCCATTTCAGGGCAGTTGTCCTCTATAAACGTTGCACTGTAAAATCCCATCTAGAGTACTGTGCCTTTCTGGATCTGCACTAACACATCCGTTCACCTTGTGTGAGTGCCCAAGTCAAATTTATCCAACTGCATTTGTTTACATTTTCATCAACATTAAAGTAACCAATTTCCCGTCTCGCACATTACCAAACACTTGAAACAACTTTGCACGTGCACTCAACGGAAACGTGGGTCAACAACTGTTCTATATATATATGCATCATATTGTAAATGAAATTACTGACAATATGGAAGAAAATAATCAGAAATAAATCTTACAAACATTGATCACTATGATACTGTTTGGTTTGGTCTGAAATGGCTATTTTCCCTGTTGGTTTGAATAACATCAATTACTTGACTTTTCGTCCCTGCAGGCGCGATTATGTTTTCCTTACTTAAGCGTGCACACATCCGTGTGTGTTTTTCTTAATTTGCTGGGAGATAGATGTATGTCTATGCCAGAAGATATCTGACTTGCATTGACCGGGTATAGCCTAGCTCTGGCAGAAATTTCATCTGTATTCAATGTTTGTTCACATCGGAAGAGGCTAATGGGATTCAATGTGTTTTTCCCCTTTTGGTTATACTTATCTAAATATGGCACACATTGGTGATTTCGCTTCAACCATGCGGGCATCAGGCCAACGGGGCATACAGGGCGGAATAGTGACATTGGTGTCAGAATTTGAGTGCTGCATGGTAAAACAATAATATGCAATAATAACAAAAATTGTTGTGGTGACAGTGATGACGTGTCATTTGGAACAATCAGGCCTCCTATTGCCATCATATGTGACCGCAGATGCTTCATACTTTCTATAAACACACTGTCTGTTATCTTCCAAAAGGGTCCAGAGCAAAGAGCTGCCCAGGCTATATTTCTGTCAATGTAAATACAATAAACACAGGATTAATATTTCCACCATTCGTCTTTTTTATTCTCATGGAAAGATAAAAATAAATAAATCAGGAGGCGCTGAACTGGGGTGATATGAGTATTGTCCCGTACACAGCCTCGTTTCATAGGTTTTCGATCAAATTACCTGAGGGCATTGTTGGCATCCTGCAGATCTCAACGAGCCATCATGGTGATGCTTTATCCGGTGAATAGCAGACAATCAGCCCGGTAGTAGATACTGACGGGAGGCCGAAGCTGCTTCAGTGACTCGATGCCTGTGGCCTGAGGAAAAGAAAAATGCCAGCAAAAAGGATTTGGTCAGCTTTCTTCAAATGGATTGCACATCATGTCACGGTGCGATCATTTTATGGTAGTCAGTCCATCGAAGTATAAATAGAAAATGAGAAAAAACACATGCCGCAATTTTATTTTCACCTCTTGTACCTGTACTTTATGATTAGTTCAACAAAGATTAATTCAGGATATAATTATGAGTTAGAGTCTTCAGGCATGATAAGGGTAAAAACACATCTTTCTACTTATTAAAAGCATGAAATCATGCAATGCCTTGGGAAGGAATGAAACAGAAATGTACAAGTTGTGCCACAGTAAGTGTTTTCATGGACGGAGCTGAACTTTTCATGAATGGTGGTTTGAATGTTTCGTTATTTTATTCTTATTCTATAGATATTTTTGGGACAAAAATTTTCAACTAAACAGTCCATTTTGCCAGACTTTCTTAAAGATGTTAATATTCAACTCTTTGATTGAAAAAATCTCTTGAAGAGCACTTTTTCCATTCTTATCAAGGTCTATTTTACTCTCTGGACTTCCATACAGCGATTTGAGCTGCAATCGTCTGCATTCTCAAAGCAATTTTTAAAACACATTGTAAAATTTGCAGAGCATCACACATAACGGCCACGATTAAAACATTTTTGAATTTTTCATTATATTTTGTTTTTGACTTTTGTTTCATTTTACTTCATTTTAATTGCTTTTTACTGCAGGTTTGTTTCCTTTGATTCATTTTGACTTTGTTTTCTCAACACAGGATGTCTTTGTCGTTAGTTTTTCAAACACCCTCTGGAGGCTGAAATATCTAAATGCGCCAGCACGTTGACAGAAAATACTTCAACATCATTTCTTGACAGGGTATATCTCCTGGAGCATGTTGCATGAAAGTGACAGTAATTGTTTCACAAATATTATTTGGAAACATCCAACAGCTTTCAGACATGTTATATGCTGGTCTGCCATATCGTCTAGCAACCGGTTCAGGCTGTCCTCCGCCTGCTGTCTTTGGGGACCAGTCGGAGGATGAAAAGCCATTTAAACTCACAATCATACTTAAGGACAATTTAGAATGTTCTCTTAACTGGCCATGTATGTTTTTGGAATGTGGGAGGAAACAGCAGTGCCCAGAGAAAACCCACGCAGGCACGGGGCACATTAAAACTGGTTTCTATTAAATGACTGCAATAATAGCTTCATACTTATCGCCTGTTATACGTTGTAATCTTTCTCCTCTCTTCCCCCACAATTCACCTTAGCAAGAGATTTACTGACTAACTACTTATCTCCTCAGTGACATTAATTTTGAAAAGTGACATGCCACAAATCAGGCTTTTTTTCAAATATTAAGAAAATAACAACCAAGCAGCCTTAATTCATATCCCGTATAACATGATAGCCTAAAAAACAGAAATAACCGGTTTCTTCAAACTGTCATTTTTCTTGAATAGCAATTATCTGTCTTGACATTTAACCAACCATACTGCTGCTCACAAATTTACTCACTTTCAACCAGAATGTAGCCCTTTGTCAAAATCTCAACATATGAACTACAGTAAAGTCTCGTTATATCGATATCGGTTATATCGATAGTACCGCTTATTACGATACTGTTTTCATTTCCCTTGCACATTTCTAGTCTTTTTATGTATAATTAGTACCGTTTAGTACGATACCCGGTTATTATGATAATCCGGTTATTACGGTGCTCCTTTTCATCCCCCGCCGGCCATTTTTGTTGTTTATATCGATATATTCGTCGCGCCATTGGTCAACTTGGTCACGTGTCTTGTTACGTGAGCCGCCATCGGTCGCGCCATTGGTCGACTTGGTCACATGAGCCGCCATCGGTCGCGCTATTGGTCGACTTGGCCGTGTGACTTTGTCACGTGACACGCCATCGGTCGCGCCATTGGTCAACTTGGTCACGTGTCTTGGTCACGTGTCACGCCATCAGTCGCGCCATTGGTCGACTTGGTCAGGTGATTTGGTTACGTGCCCAGCACCCGTGTAGCAGAGCCATTTTCATTTTCAGACGCTAGCTCGTGTGTAGCAGATGAGATTGAAGTGTTTGTGTTAAAAGGTAAAAATGGGAAGCAGAAGAAGATTGATGACTTTTTTAAATTGTATACATTATACAGTAAGATGTAAGCGTTGCAGTTTCCCTGTTGTGTTATGTACATGCCCACTGTACTGTATATGAATGCAATCGTTTTTTTGCAACGTTTCTTGTTTTGTCTGCTGAAGCGCGATGATTTTGAAAATTATTAACATTCCATACTGTGTATTAAAGGACAGCCGATGTCACTTATTATTCAAATGCAAATAAAAATGACTTCACGCCAAGACGTCTTGCATTGCTTGTGAATCCAAACAATGGCTTCAGATTCGGATAATATGCTTTCTTGTTACACATCCAGTTATGAATATGTTTCAAATACACTGTAGTTCTGAAGATTAAAGCATACATGTTTACAATCATTAAAGAATTATATGTGCCATTTTGAGGCAACATTGGGGGAACATCTCTGACCCAAAAAAAAGGGAGCTAATGGCCAGCTCCGTTTCTTATATGGCGCTTGGCTGCCCTCTTTTGGCGGCTTTTGTTTAATGCAGTTCGGCGCAGGATCGGATATATCGATAGTCCCGGTTATATCGATATTTTTTCGGACTCCCTTGAATATCGATATAACGAGACTTTACTGTAACTGTATTCCTCAATAGTCTTTTGTTGTTAAAAACGGGTACCCACTTTTTCTCCTTAGGCATATTTTCACCCTCTCGAAATCTATTGAACAAACTGGCCAAAAACTTCACAGCAACCTCACATTCATACATGCACAGGTTTGTCATGCCTTTCCAATTTGCATTCTTTTTGGTCCCTTTCTCTCTATATCATGACAGCTGACTATGTTGCACATTTTATTCATGTGTGGCGACCCTTTTACCACCTGGTAAGGATATGAAGTGAATGAGCGAGTCACGTATAGTGATTGACAATTTTCTTAGGTTGAGTTGACTCGAAGATTTGGGTTGTGAGCTACTGAGAGTAAATGTAGTTGAAAGTTGGGAAGTAAAAAAAAAAATGCATGAATGGCCTGCTAGTTATCATAATCCTGAATGGCAAAAGCTGTGATTGATTGTGAGTGATCAAATTCTAAAATGTCTCACTGCCACTTGCATATTTTCATAAAAGCAAAGTTTTGCAGGATACATATTTGTTTCCTTTTTTTCCATAAATGAAAATAGTTTCGGGTTTCTTAACCGAGTGGCTTTAGAATCCTTTTGTGAACAACCTGCTACCCAAGGATTTTAGAGCCTAATTGACATGATCTTGTATTTAGGGGGTGGTACTATCGCCTGCCTAGTATCCAAATACTGAAACCAATCAAATAAAAGATGATGTCTATTTTCTGGTCCTTACAGTTGACATTTTCCGTTCTAAAACATCAAGTTCATATATATTACATCTTCTTCACATGACAAAAAATTCACTGCCGGTTAGAGGATGCGGTCGAGTCCAAACTTTTGCTACAGAAGCTTATATGTTCACGTGTGTCATACTGAGCTTCTCCGTGCAGAGCTTCCATAAGTGAGGCATTAAGTAGGCTGGAGAATTAAGACAACACAGTCAGTGTCCACCCAGAACAGCAGCCTATGCTGCCTGATATCTGACGGCAGATGGAGCAGATCTAAAAGCGAAATTGTTCCTGGATCCAATTTGACTTTTAATGCCGGGAAGTAGTTTTCAAAAGTTGACCAAGTGCATTAACATGCCACTGCTATTTATGCAAAGGCCTTTTTAGATGCTTGAAGGAATTATATTGTGTAATGAGTAGAGCATAATACATAGTGCAATGTGAATTATTGCGAAATCACCAAATAAGAGACAAATATGCAAGAAATTGCCTGAACATATATCAGCAACACATCCCTCATTGATGGACGGGTAGATGAATACACTCAAAGGAGTTTTAATCCCCTCAGCCTCACCCTTGATGCATCTGAAATGCTGACTCAGTGTTTGTTCCCCAACAGCACTTTGAGTGTTCTCCCTGGTATGTTTGATCCATATATATCAACATACACATTTGATAAGAGCACATTTAAAGTGACTCAGATACAAGCAGTACAAATGCAGACAGCTTTCATGGTAATCTAATCCCAACTTTATTTTTTTATGACCATTTCCTCCCCAGTAGTCATTTTGACACAGTTAAATTGAGCAGAATTGTTCGCAAAATAATCCATGAAACACATCTAATGCCACACAACCTGGTAAATGGGTAGTTTTGAGGCACCGTTACCCCTACAAAAAATACATCCTTTATTTCAAACAACCCATTTGCACTGTTTTCCAACAATAGCTTTTGTGTCGAGTTTAAGGTGACTGTGATTTTTCTCTTTGCCATCACTTCAATTGTGGAATCACAAAACAGCAGGAATATTGGCCGAACTTGCTCAACTTTAACAGGTTTTCAACTGCCGGTGTTTCACACTGTCCAAGAACATCTCGTGGAGTAAAATGTTTTAATTCTGACTATGAATTCTGACTATGATGTTAGTCCACCTTTTTCAAACTGTTCTTCAAGTCGAGCTGTGCAATTAGTCGGAATTCTATTACAATGGTGATTGTTCAATGATTAGACAAGAGAGTAGCAGAGTTTCAATGAATTTCAGCTAGCCTATTTTTTTCTCTACATTTAAACATTTTCTTGATTAGTGAATAATCTTGATTTCAGTTAGTACTGATTATTTTTTTCCTAATCAAGCATGCCTACCTTCAGGTAGTTGCCTTCAATGCCTTCTTTCAATCTGAATTGGCCATTTAGCCAATGCTGGACTGTTGGTTGTAATATGTTAACTACCGACATACAGTAAATATAAAATGCACTCTCATCTAATGAGGCAATTAAACCCCTTGAAAAACGACAAATCGGTTCTCTTATAGCGTGTCAGGAAATGTGAACTTGTACTACAAACGACTGGGGGCACAATTAAAGACAACATCCAAATTGAGGAAACATATTTAGGCAAGGGTACTAATGAGAATTTAGTAGGGAAGGTTACAATTACAAGAAAAGCATTATACTCCATTCATAATTGGACAATTATCCAGCTAAATGTCCCAAAAATGACAACTTCTACAATCATAGGACACCGACTGACATGCTGCACTGAAAACTAAGTGATGAGTCATCTCGATGACAAATCATCGCAGAAAGAAGCTTAATGCAAACACAATGGGGCGTGTATTGTGTCTGCCAGACTACGATCTGCTTGTCTTTTAAGCAAATGAGCAAATTAGAGGGCGAAAGAGAAAATGGAAGGAGAGCTCATGTCTGGGGCTCGCAAGGCCGGGGCTCTCAGACAGTTTAATCAATAACTGCAGCTCCATCAAAGAGTGTCTGGCAGGCCAAAGACATTGAAATGTTCAGCTCTAACCGCCTTACCCCTCGGAGTGACTTGACACCCCGGGACATGGTGAGGACGATGAGGGCGGCAGGGATGGATTGAATGATGGGGAGGGCACCAGGGAATGAGGGAATCACAAGATAATGAAGCAGCAGGAAGATGGAAGCAATAATAATGAGGAGGGGGGGGGGGGGTTCCCCCGATAGATGTTGGATATATTTCTTCTTCTGTGCCATTGTGTCGCATAGGAAAATGCATTAAAAAATGATGTGGCTTGAAAGACAGCTGCTGCTGCTTGACTACACAAATCTGTGTGTGCGCGCTCATGCTGCACTACGATTACAACTTCACATACGGATGCTGTAAGCACGAACCAGAATATAAAACATTAATTTCTTGTCTTTTTCAATGAAGCATATCTAACAAGTGCTCCAAACAAATACAAATGTTGATGCTGATAATGATGTGTGCATTTGGCGCTTTTGTTATCAGAATTGCAGCTGCTCAGTCGTTTAATTTTCAGCATCTCTATCAATAACTGTCCGGAACAGAGAGTTCTACCCGCCTTCCCGGAGGGGATTCTGATTAGCCTTTGAAATCTGTGCGGCGTAAAAGTTTCATTTTTAATCTATAGGGTGGGGTGTACATCTAAAAAATATCTTTGACCTTGGAAAGGAAATCATCTTGAGCAATTTTTTTGTCGGATGCAAATACAGCCTCTCATTGCTGCCGTTTTGGCTTAACATTGTGTGATACAAGGACTGTATTGTGGCAGGCAACTCAATTCGGTTCACTTTGTAGCATTTTTGCAGAGAGTTAAGAGTGCTTTAAAAAGCGGCTTCAAGTTGTTTAAATCCGTTTCTAGTTGAAGTTGACTGCCAAACTAAACATGATGAACTTTGTGTTGTCATATTATTTGTTGTTTAGTTTTTTTTGTTCTTTTGACTTCAAGACGGCACCGCGAGAGTGGCTGCATTTCCAGCAGTTATGTATTTAGTTTTTCTACTTTCATTCCTTTCATAAATTTGCTGCTGTGAAATGTAAATTTCTCCACTGCGAGACTATTAAAGGCAAATCCAATCCAATTCCAATCCAACATAACAGAAGTGGGGAGCAGCTTCCCGACTGATTCATATTTATTGAGTTCTGTTCTGCCACGTGTCTAACCTCAATCTTCATTAACCTACTGCAAGGCCACACAATTAATTGAATTTCAATTGCATCGTGATTATGGCTGTCACAAATAAATGAACTCGATATTAACATTTAAAACGCAAACTCTGCACCATATTTTGCCAAGCTCTTCCCCAACCCGTAATCAGTCAATCATCGGGTTACGGACATTTGTTCTGATGCCGAAATAACATCTTTTAGTATATTTTCTAAAATATTAATATTAATGTTACTTTCAACATTTCATTTTGCACTGGAAATTGCTTACAAAGCTACTGTTTAACCCTTTCATGCACCCAGGAATCTGATAACATAAGTTTCCCACTGCAGTCCAAGAAAGGGTTAAAAAGAGTGTTGTAAAAATCTCTATGTACTGTATTTTCCAGTGTATAAGACAAACCCAAAAGCCTTGATTTTCTTCCAAAAATGACCTGCGCCTTATATGCAGGGGCACCTTATACCACAGCAGATCTCGCAACTACTCTCAGCAGCCACGGACTCCATTTCCCCTGTAGAAGAAGTCGTGTGTAACCTGAGCCTCTACTAGCGCCTTATAATTGGATTTTCCTTTATTAGTCTCGCAGTGGAGAAATTTACATAATGTGGTGCACCTTATATTTGAAAAACATTTATATACTTTTATATTATATTTTGATTTTTTTTTTTCATTCATTGAAGGTGCGCCCTATACTACGGTGAGCCTTACGGATGGAAAAAGTTTTAAAATACACCATTCATTGGGGGTGCGTCTTATACTCCGGTGCACCTTATACACCAGAAAATATAGTAAATTTTTCCTACCTCTAACATGAACATTGGGGACTACAAATAGCAATTACAATATTGATCAAAATAATCAGAATTATTGTTTGTCCATTTTGACTCATGCAACCTGAACCCATTTCACGATGTGCGGTGTACCACTTTGAGTGTATACAGGTTGTGTAACTCCCTGAGCTCTTTGCGCATGCAGGTTGTTGTCGTCTGAGAAACGTGCGAAGGAACGCTCTGAGCACTTTTAATTCTTTCAGTTTCCTTCTTTCTGCGCCAATGAGAGCTTGTAACTGCCTCGCTGAGCCACTGAGGAATATTCCATGCACAAGTGTAATGATGGCTTTGTTTAAAAAAAAAAAGTGTGCATCTTGTTTTGAGGTGTGTGTGTGTGTATGTGCACTTCTATGTAGATGAATTATGTTGCTGATGCATCTTGTATAACGTATAACATATAACATATGTTACTTGAAAAGAAAATGAGCAAAGGAACCGGACAACAGTGCTGTATGATAAATATACACAAGTTGGAAGCAATAAGTAGTGAATAAGAAATGGTGGTGGACAAAAAAAAAAAAAAAACAGATTCACATCAATGATACCTTACAGAGATTTGGATCAAAGCTATTGGCAGGATCCTACAACGGAAGAGCAAGCACACCCAGGAAGCCAATTTGAAAATAACATTAAAATCAGGGTTTCAAATATTCCATATAGGAAATAACATTAAGCACACCGAAAGTCATAGATACTGAAGATGGGATGTGAGATGCTGTCCAAAAAAAAGTCGTCTCAAATGCAATTTAGCACCTTTGGGACGAGCCAATATGGGTTCTTGCTGGTACCTCGACCGGGTTTTAGTCCTTGATGAATAATCTATTATTGCTCATTTTACATTCAGATCCCATGCATTTATCACAGCTAAATTAGGTTTTATGTTTGCACTTATAATCTCATCTCATCTCATTTTACGTACCGCTTATTCCTTATTAAGGTTGCGGGGGTTCCTGTCTTCGGGCAGGAGGCGGGGGACACCCTGAATTGGTTGCCAGCCAATCGCAGAGCACACAAAAACATACAACAGTCACTCTCACACTCACACCTACGGACAATTTGGAGTGGTCAATCTGCCTGCCATGCATGTTTTTGGAGTGTGGGAGGAAACCGGATGACCCGGAGAAAACCCACGCGGGTCCGGGGAGAACATGCAAACTCCACACAGGGAGGCCGGACCGGGAGTTTGCACTTATAATGTCATACATTATTGGTTCTATGACTCAAAATAGTATTATTTGTATTTTCATAATACAGTACAGTACAAAAAATATTTATTCTGCATTATGAAGTACAGTTTCAGTGTTTTTAGAAAGTCACAAATGGTCGCCGACCGATATGATCTTACCGATGACCTGCGGCCATACTGATTACTGCGTATAAAAATGAGCTGAGTGAGTTTTAGTCTCCCTTCCGCAGCTGCTATTACTTTTTCGACTTCCAGGTATGATTTTTACCTTTTAAATAACCACCGGTGTTCCTCTTGTCAATTTGCTGGATATGTTGGCAGAGACGGGAAAGTCATGGTGGGAGAACAAAACGCGGTCAAACACAAAAGGGTCTTTTTTTTTTTAAAGGGCTGGTTGGTATAAGACAGAAAGAGAGGCAGACGAGTGAAGTGCTGGGAAGCCACATAAAAACAGACACTCACTGATGCACAATCTGACAGCGCCTTGACATGAAAGAAGATGTGAGTGAATAAAAGAGAATATTAAACGAATTGTAAGCATGCTCTTTTAGGCTTTCTCACTCGCTCACTCCACACATGTGCACGCACACATGCACATTGACCCTGTAGTCTGTGTTCATGAACACTGAAGGCAGATCCCACTGTACATGTTGGATGTTAAAATAATACGTGAAGCATTAGGACAAAAAAAATCACCTGAAAAAGTGGAGGACAACCTTACTGCACATGAGGCAAGGAAAGGCAAAAATATAAAAAGGAAAATTCACTTACCTCTTGAGGCAATGCAGATAGGGAAAAGGTTTGCTGTAGGGAGTGGTGACTGAAACCGTGTTAGTAAGCAAATTTGGTCAAAAATATTTGTTGAAAACATTTGAGAATTGTTTGGACAATATACTGGTTTTGAGCACAACAGGAAATAGTTTAGTGCACTTAAAAGCGCAAATGTGACTGGTGCTTGGGCCCTGACAGAACATATTTCAAATTTGACAACAGTTCCATTGATTAGCAGTCCTGATTCTCAAGATCCTCGGCAGAATAAATCGACATGGCAACACAATGTAAAGAAAATCTCACTGGGCAAAACTAACTAACTAACTAACTAACTAACTAACTAACTAACTAACTAACTAACTAACTAACTTATTTTCCGGTGTATAAGGCGCACTGGAATATAAGGCACATCCCCAAGGAATGGTGTATTTTTAAACTTTTCCCATATATATGTGTCCTTGAGAGCTTTGAAAGGCGCTGTAAATGTAATGTATAATTATTATTATATAAGGCGCACCGGAGTATAAAGTTCACCTTCAATGAATGAAAAAACAATTCTAAATATAATATATAAATATAAGGCGCTACAATAGAGGCTGGGGTTACACACTACTTCTTCTACAGTGGGAAATTGAATTGGTGGCTGCTGACAGTAGTTGCGAGAGCTGTTGTGGCTCAATATGACTTCATATATAAGGCTCACCTGCACATAAAAGGCGCAGAGTTATCTTTTGAAGAAAATGAATGATTTTGGGTGCGCCTTATACACCAGAAAATATGTCTAATAAATAAATTAATTAAATAAAATAAATAAATACAATTCAAAAGAATCGCACATTCATAGAAGACGGTAAGATGGAAGTAGACTTTCACCCACTGCAGGATAAAAAAATAGAATCATGTCCCACTCAGAAATGAAGGGAATAGATTGATGTGATTCAATGAATACAATTCCATGACAATTTCGTATGAAAATGCTGGCTAGTGCTTCAGATGGAATTTCGCCCAACCATGAAGGCTGATGTAAATAGCTGCTTAAATTAATCATCACAGCATTATTGTAAAATGTCACGGTTGAAATAAACACACACACAGTAATGATATCTTGCCCTGTTATTCTGCTTTTGCTCCAGGTAATATAGTCTACTCTACCGTCTCCAGTTGATTTAAAAGATGTCTCCACAACATAGCCAAGAGCTACAATGCAGAGATATAAATTCCAAACGCAAGAGATCCTCATTGTCATCTATTGTTAATTGGAAGCCTGTCTCCTTCCAACAGGTGCCATATGTCAATGTGATGCAGTTTTCGTAGGTTCGAGCGCTCATCCCGTCCCCTCAAATTCACATGACATGAGCAGCATTAGATTTTGCGAAACTGTACATGCCAATGACAGCCACTTAGCTCATATTTGAATGTGACCAACCGAGCGAGCCCCAGGATGGATGCCCATGTAGAGCATAATGTTTAATCGGCAATCATGTCACTTGGGTCTGACTAGACACTACATTTCCACCTTAAAAACAGTCATATTTCTCATGAAAATGTGCTGCCGGGCTAGCCAAATGCATCTGGATGCATTTTGGTTCATTAGACTACTTAGAAAAGGAAAATGAGCAGAGACAGTCCCATTTGGCAAATGCAAATAGGTCTGCCACAGATGCCGGGGCTAAAGGTGAGAAGAGGAAGTGGAAAAAAAGAGGAGGATAGACGATGGCAGGCTGGTCTGATTCCATTTCTTTGAGATGTTGTTGGAGAATTGAAAAGGCAAGCGGAGGCAAATGAGAGATGCTTTTCTTCAAATTTGCATTTCGCGAAAACGCTCTAATGAGGCGCACGCAAATACGTATGGAGTACCTGCGCTCATTAGAGTAGATGTTTTTATTGAAACGCCGAGGCTGAGAGCTACAACACCTTGCTCAAGGCAACACCCAATAAACAACAACAAAAACGTAAGTACAATGTTCCCTTTACACCCGTATGAGTGCATGCGCAAATATTCTCAGGCAGAATCAGTGTCTGAAACTCATGCCGAAAAGTTAGCGGACACCCTAGTCACAATTTGAAAGACAATAAGACTACTAATGGCATAAAAAACATTGGTGCGCAAGTATAAATGTTTTTTTTTTTATTAAGGAAGTACCTACCACAAATGCTCCCTTGCTTGTGGTTTGTCGTCATGGTGTACAATGCAATGTTTGCGTTGTGTTGTCTGCTCAAAGCCACGTGGACTCCTGTTTCTAAGCGGCTTTCAAAACTCTAAAGTGCACTTTTCAGTCATGGTGTAGTCCGAAGCACCATTAACCAAATTCAAAATTTGCATGCACATTTTGAATTGCATACTCGGCACCGGCAGCCAATCAGAAGCCTGTTTCGTGCTTCAGACTATACCATGACTGAAAAGTGTACTTGAGAGTTTTGAAAATCGCTGAGAAAGAGGAGTCCATGTGTCAACCCCAGTGCCAGGGTTTTGGTCATTTTCATACAAATTGCAGAACTCACTGAATATTGAGTTTTATGACAACATAAACATTCAATGCAGCGTTAGAAACCTTAGAGTCTCTTCTTTCATCAGAAAAAAGTTCGTAAATGATATGGGTCTGGAGTTATAATAGCTTGAAATGAGGGCAGCTGTACAAAATACAATACAATACATACATATGGATTTATTGTATATAGTGCTTTAACAACAGCCGAAGCTGGAACAAAGCGCTAACATGGACAAAAGGAAAATGCTGACCCCTTGTGGAAGGGAAAAAAACATTGCCAGAAGTCTGACCAGCGCTTTATCGGCACCTCTGCAAAAAAAACAAAACTCGAACAAATTCGGAATGGCGCTCCATGTCACACTTTTCCATTCCAGAATGAATTCAGGAATGGCAGCGAATGAGTTCAGGATCAGGGTGACTGATGCAAAACATTTGCTTTTGTGGCCCCTTAAAATGATATGGTGAGCTAATTTTAGCTCCTAGTCTCAATTTGGCAACTTTGCTTTACATAGAACATTTGAACACAAAAGTGCAGCAGCACTTGTAGACAGGCAATATACAAATACAATGGACAGATGCTAATCGCAAGTGATAAGGACTATAAGGATAAGGAAGTGATAAGGACATCTTCAGTTATTTCTGTAGGGAATGCTGATTTGAGATACACGTGTATTGAGTTGTGATTGTGGTCACTGAACTATTTCAGCTCAGATTTCCAGCCATCACAATGTACTATTTGACTTCTCATTGAAAGTGATCACTTTGACATGTACTGCCTTCCCTTTTGGAGCTTTTATTCAATTGTATTCTTTATCTACTCACAAATAATGCTGACATGCATTTGCTCAGGGTTATCAAACCAGATATACCGCAACTTTATGACAGTCATGGACTTCAACACGCACGGCACGGTTATTCTAAACTGCATACTAACAAGTTGCTCCCCGCCATGCAAGCACGCTGATGGTACGCTTCAGGCTGCTGTTCGTGTTCACAGAACAGAACCAACGTGTCAGAAGTCATTATGGGACCAAATGTCCCAAACTCACCCACACACATGCGTTAGATTATTGACAGAAAAAGATTAAATTGAGCCAAAGAGGTGACGCTTTGTGGTTTCCTTTCTGTTCTTCAAATTTCTTCTCTTCTCGCTTCACACCTTCTCTCACACTCATTTTCACTCATCTATTTCCGTCTCTCAGCTTGGCTCAACTCATTTGAATAAAGACAAGTTGTCATTCCGTGAATGCAACGGAAAACAACTGCAGAAAAGTCAAATGTGCTGTCAGACATACGGCAGGTTCATGTATACGCTTGCTAATTGGCTGTGACTGAATCAAAAATGTTTGATCCGAATCGATTATCAGTATCACACTGGTTTATGCCAGTTTCATATGGCTGGATATGTCCCCCACAAGCACGTTCTCCTCCAGCCCTCTTGTGATGTACTCCAATGAAGCAAAAAATGTCAACTCGCATTTTTCACACATTAGATTATATCTGATGGAAAAAAACACCAACATCGAACTCTGAAAGTTATGGTATCTCCTGACTGGATGTACACCAAGCTTCATTTTAGATAGAAAATAACACAACATATTGAAGTATTATTAAATATAAGCGTGAAAAATGACAAATACTGCACATGAAAGTTTAGTCATTTGTCATTGTCTGTGAAGCAATGCGGAAATCGGTTTGCGTTCGGCAAAAATGTCAAACACACAAAAGAACATGAGAATTCTCAATGAGGATATAGAGTCAAAAGTCACTGGACCTTCAAGCATGTTTTTATTATTATTATTATTATTATTATTGGCGTGGAGGTACTTACACAATTCCCTTGCACTCTTAAATATATATCAAAATAGTTTTGCCTTCATCGAGTAAAGGCGTTCCGGATTTGAGAGCCCTTTTGTGAACTGTAAACTTTTTTCCCCTATGCAATCATTGCCTCAAAAAGCAATACCCTCAATAATTTGGTGAGATGAGAAGAAGGAGGCTTTGCAAATGACATGAAATGCACCCGAGATTCTTACTTGACTACAAGCACTTCTTCATTCATCGTGTAATGAAAATGTACATAAGTCTACATACAATACAAAAAGGCCTCATTAATGCTGCAAAGCAGAAACCATTCATTCACCTGGAACGTTTTCTCCTTTTCCCCACATCACCTCTGCCCCACAGCAAGCAGATCCATTCATCAACCCTCCTTTGCTGTGTTTTGCCACTCAGGGTCAGGCTGGGGTACCAGTGTCCGTCTCAACGTCTGCCCCGGTAACGTGGTAATCTGTACAGCAGTGACACTAATGTTAACCGCTATGAGGAATTCACAAGTGCCATAGACCGACCCTGCAGTGAAACCAAATAAATTACAAGCGAGCCACTAACAAGATTCTTAGAATATTCCACAGACCCGGATTTTACCGTGCGCTTCCCTTGTCTGGTCCGACGACAACAGTGAGCGCATGCCCCCTGTGATTTCATCAAGAGAAACAAGCTCTCGCAGCATGACACACGTCTGTGCTCAAACAAACAATTACACCTACAGACCCAGACTCGCACTTGCAACACTTGTGCCCGCTCGGTGGTCTATTTATTCATATGACGGTGGATCCACATTATAGGTTTCGCTGACAGAATGTTGCACAATCTAGCGCCGCACTACTATGGAGTGTAGACCACCCATCGTAGTCTTTGTGACCATACATAACTCAACAGAAATGATTTATCGGCTTCCTGTTTGTGCATAATTTAAGACCCAGTGGTTGCAAAAAATAAATAAATACATTTAAAAAATAGCCCACTGTCCTGCTTCATGCACAATATCTCATCTGATGAAAAATGTCATTGCATTTTACCCTAATTAAAACCAAAAAAGATTACTTTTACAAATGTATTTGGTGGGACACAACATTGTCACTAAACAGGCTGTATTTTGTCTATTTGCCACGCATACAACGCTGTGCTCTAAAACTGTTACCCAAGCTCATTGTGATTAACAGCCGCACGTGGCCTCAGAAGACTTTGGTACCGCATTCCTACAACATCCTCGCAAATCACATCAGACATGCCAAATATTTCTAAAGGTTCATGTCTGTCCAATGTTTTTCCTTGATGCATGTGCCCTTCTCGCTCTCGCATCACAACACCATTCTCTTAATTTGACTTTTTATGACTTTATTTATTTATTGATTGCTTTTCAAGCACGGTTCTAATATTCATGCATTGCCATGAATCAAGTGGCAAATTAAAATGAGGCACCTTTTGAAAGATTGGATGATGTTGCAAAGTGTGTCCCTTGATTTCCCAATGAATAATGCATGCATTTTAATGATGACTTTCACAAAGAAAGAGGTTGTTATATCTATGAAGAGTACACTTTGGTGCTGATCCAATTTAGAACTATTTAACCTTGGCAGAAGTCTGCACTTTACTTTTACATTTTCCCAACTGGAACCAATCATGAGCCTTTAGAGGTCACAAACATTGCTTGTTTTGGTGATTATCCCATGAGGTCGTGGTGAATTGCAATGAGAAATGACATTGGTTATGTGCTGGTGAGGGTGCAGTGTGGCCTCACCGCACTTTCATGGCAGCAGGGTTACAGTGTTGCACTCAGGTCAAAAGCATATGCAAAAACATGAGTTCATGCATTCCATGAGCATGAACGGAGATTATGTATTTATTTTGCATTTCCCATTGCGGCGACAACTGATAACGTGCAAAAGCAAATTGGGGTGAAAGTGGTTGGGAATGATGAATTGGATGAGAAGGAGGAATGGGAAATGACAGCAGAAAAGGCAAAAAGAGGTTGGTTTGTCTCCCCCCCCAAAAAAAAAACAACAAACAAACAAGCGCTTAGAGGAATAGAGCGTAGAGGAATCAAGAGAGCAGTGGAGAAGAGCCAGACAAGTAGGAAAGCTATGATTGACTTCAAGGATGGGGGCACTGAGAAACTGAAGTTGAAGCAGATGAAGGCAAGATGGAAGGGCTGAAACCTGCGAGTTGAATGGCAATGTGAGCGAGTGGCAAACGGAAGGAGAGATGCACCATGAGAAAAGACAGTTAAGGAGATTCCAGAGAGGGGGATGCAGCGAGGGTCAAAAGGAAGGAATATCAAATGAGAAGGATGACAGTGACGGACAAGAGCACTCACAAAATGAAGAAGGCGACGTGCTCAGGTTGCGCTGAATAATAAAGCTAGGGGTCTGTCGTTATTCATGATGGTAACTTAAGCAACTTTTCCAATTTGAGATCAACACTGCAACATTTCGTCATATCAAGGAACCAGAATCATTTCTTCCCATGGACTGCAAATGATTAATAACCTAAATTACACCCAGCAATTTACAAAACAAGCCATCATTTTGTAAATTCATTTTGGAACTTCTAGATTGACTTGGATTCCATTTAAAAAAGAGACGGCATTACTGGTTCCTTGATAAAACTTGAACGGTGCTTAATATGTGCAATACATGACAGCAATTAGCTCCTTTGTTTGTTCATTTGTTTGCTTGTTGTCAACGTTGCATTTTGGATCAATGGGAGTGCACTTGTGAGCGGAATATATGCTTAGAAAGCCCAGTTTACTATTTGTCCTATATCAAATCCAAATGACATCCATCATAAAACAAAACCATAAACTTTAAATATTACTAAAATCAGAGGTCTGAGTTTTACATTTTTCATTCAGGCGGTCTTAAATACATTTGTATCCAAGTGACTCAACCTATCCACCCCCCAACCGTATCATTGCAAAAATATAAAAGGCACTACCGAAATTAAGCCCGTCTAATGCTGGACATTCACAAAAGCAAAAGAAAAACGACAAACACTAGTTATCCTCTATTGTTTACAGCGTTGAATGCACGGCTGGATTATGTCGAGTCTGAATGCCGTCGCCCTTGTTATATTACACCTGGAGCTATTCCCATCCTGCCTATGTGGGCAAGCCAAATGATTGATCGGTCATTGATCGGTTAAACCTGCTCAAACCCACGTGCGCTTTGAATTGCTACTTGTGCAAATGTACATGGTGCATTGTGTGAAACGTGGCATGTATGAAACAAAAGATTGATGGATGGAGTCATCAGTGCAGATAATGGGTGACTCTATCAAGAGGTGAGAGACGTGGACATCGGACGGGAGGCGAGAGAGGTTTAGATTGATGGTCTGAAGCAGCGGTGGGAGTGTAGATAATGGCCGACATAATATCCGGGTAGAGGGATTGTAGGGAAAGAACGGGCATTGGGAGAGACAACAGGTAAGTGGGGGAAAGGGGACACGTGGGGATGAATGGATGGTTAGAAATTATGAAAGGACACCGATAATGGGCTCACTCTAATGTCTGGAAGGAGGAGTGACATGGATTCCATGGCGTGTGAGTGGTTATGTGAGAATAGATAATAGGCTCCCTCTAATGCTTGTTAGATAGTGAGATAAGTAAAAGGAATATATGAATGAACTGGAAGAGTAGTAAGACGCGAGCTATATTTACATGTTTGGATTGATGTTTGTTTGCTGAGACTTGTCCCTTGCCGTCCGCCTATTGGAAATGTCCCAGTGTGATCTCCAGAGTGTCAAAGTTACGCTTTTAAAAGGAAGAACCATTTAAGAATGGGCCTTTTCCGTCGCCTGTGCATAGAGCCAAGTCCAAATCCAATGTTAGATTATTTTTACACCATTGGGAAGAACGAGAACAGAGAATGAGACATGCTGGCTCTCAGTTCCATCATCCGTTCCTCTGGGTGAATGGACAAATATCCCTTTAACCCAATGACAGCACCCATTTTTCTGCTGGCTTTACCCATGAAGTTAACAGATGCCTGTGTTGAGCGTGCTCAGTAATGGAGTTCATGAATCACGCATGAGTGTCCAAGTCTTTAAGTCCTCGTGCTTTCAGGCAACAATATGTGAACGTTAAACACTGACCTTCAACTTAGTAGTAGACTGGACTCTTAGGGTACAAAATGCCCGAGGGGAATCCCTTCTGTGTTGATGCGATTAATTTGTGTCAAACAATCGATCAAATTTACCACACTTATGTATCTGATCAGGCCCTGTTCGTTGGACACACAACTCAACTACTCACAAGAAGCCATGACTTAAGGTCTTTTCACACTGATCTTAGTGCAGTGTGCTGTTGGCAAACTCATTCACTGGCCATCCCTCATTGCGAAGGTAAGGTCTACAAACCAGAAAGAAAATCATCCAGGCTACTTCCTGGCAACCACTTCAAACATGGTGCCGTCCTGCCCTGCAGTAAATACCAAGAAACCCAAGTGCATTGTCAAAATTATTGGGAATCACTGATCTAGGTAATTTCTGGAGGGGAAAATACTTTGTCAGGTGGGTTAAGCCTAGTTTTTCTGCAGGAAAAGGAGGGGTGAATGGTTTGATGGACAAAGATAGTGTGATGTGGCATCAATGATGATTGGCTTTTGACGTTTGGAGGAGTGTGAGACATCAGGGAAGAAGAAGAGGGGGCAAATGGATGGATGGTGGGAGATGGTGCAAGGATGGATGCAGCGTAGAGGGAGAAGGAAAGATGGATTGATGGAGGGTAGAAGAGTGAGTGCAGATAATGGCTAAGCCGAATGTCTGGAGGGCAGACATCCATCTGACTGACCGAATTACAGTCCAGCTCGCTTTCTGCAGACTAATTACTGGAGCAGGGGATTCTCTCACCCTCTTTCTCCCTTGACACCTTCGTGTTTTTCTCAGTTTCACTACTAAAGGGGATTTCGAAGGCTTACGCGTTGGGTGGGTAACCATACTGATAAGCCACACCTTTGCTCAGCTCATAGATCAGCCCACCTGCCCTTTGTTCGCCTTGTTCACACAAAGCCTCCATTTGTCTGCCCTCCAACACCCTAATTTCTCCCCCTTCTATCCCTACCTCCCTTGTCAACAATTTGCTGTTAGGCCTAAATTAAAAAGGAAAACAGTTGTCCGGTGCCTGTTAGTGCCATTTCAACATGTTTCTTGCTAAAACTTCTCAAGGTTAATAAATGCAAGAAACAACAAGCGTGCTTGCATACACAGTGCAATGTTAATCATTATCCACATTGCAGACATTAACAGTCACTCATCACAAAGATGTGATGATATCCATACTTCTTACTCATATCAATCATCAGTGTGAAACTAAGCCGACACACATTCCAGCAGGCTTAGGTTAAGGCAAACTTAAGGCAAAGGTTGATTCAATGGCTGTGGTATTGTTCTTTGTTGAAAATGTTTCACCTTTAATTCCAAAGGCTTCGGTCTAAATCTTTTAGTGTGGAGACTCCCCTTATGCCTATCGAGGCTGGAATTAGATGGGGACGGTCAGGAATAGAATGCAGCTGTTTTTGCCCCACCATGGTTAGCGAAACGGTCGCTCTGCAAAGTAATCAGTTGTGCATTTTTTACAGTTTTAATGTTGTGTGCTTGGAAGTTATTGAGGTTCTGACACACTGGAAAGAGATGACCTCTGGCTAAAAGAAAGGCATGTGCTCATCCAATTCCAATTGCACAGATGGATGTGAGGGAGGTTAGATTCATCCATGAGCAGGCTAAGCAGGGAGCAGTTTGACAGCATATTGCAGAGCAATGGCCTAATCGGCAAGAGTTAAAATTCAGACAGCTTGCTCAAATTAAAATATTATGTATGTTAATCAAATGATGTCTTCTCTTTGCTGTTTCAATGTAGAACTCAACCATAATCACTTGCCTTTGTCGCTCTGATGTCACTCTGCCACCATCTCCTTTATTGGATGCGTTGAGTCACAGTTTATAGCGTCTTCATGCCGTGGCAGCCCAAACAAAAAGAATGGGTTGCTCAATGGCATGCTGTGCTAAGTGCAGTGTGAAGTTCGCCTAACGTTGGGATCACTGAATAATTATGCAGCTGTAATGATATAAACATTAACCTATCACACATTTTGTCTTCACTCTAAGCAAATTATTTGCTTTTATCCAATCATATCTCCGTTTGAGAGCTCCCTCCCTCATTCGATTTGAGCTACCCCCTCTTCAGTGGTTTATCTGATATTACCGTCTTTGTTGTTCTTCCTGGAACATCCTTATTAATGTCAGGTTAGAGGTTAGGGTTAGGCTAAGGCAGAGGGGCGAGTTAATTATGATGTTCCAGGGACTGGGATATCAGATCATGCCTGCCCTAGTCATCTGCTCTCTCATTTCTTTTTTGCAGATTTCTTGTGTTCCCTGTGCTCTGATTCAGTCATTTAACATAGCTATGAGATACAATCACCACTGCGTAAAAATAATCTGAAGTAAATATCAGACCTATGTGTCTTTCTTATTGGAATACTGCTGTTTTAACACCGCTGACCATCAATCAATCAACCAACCAACCAACCAACCAACCCAAGAATAACACCCTTGGCACTCCGCTCATTGTCCCCTAATCTTGAATAAAGATCGTAATATCCACGCTTAGTTCATTTATGTTCATTAAAGCATGTTGTGTGGCACTCAACCAAAATCTTTTTTCACATTTGCTCTTCACGCAAGTTTAATAATGAATATGTATTACCTTAGACGGTCCGTAATGTTGTTGCTGCTTGCTCAGCACCATGTGAATATCACCATCAGGCTTGCATACGACATTACTGACACGTGACACCGTTATGAATCTTTTCTTTTTTTACTGAGTTAGTTTTTTTGTGGTAACTATGAAAAATATCTTTAATACGCCTGAACTAAACGTTTGCTCAAAACAAAATTGAGGGCGATTTCAGCATGTGCTTGGGTGTTGCGATCGAGGAGAACAGAACAACAGAACAAGTTAGCCAAAATAGCATAATTGAGATGATACCAGAAAAAAAGGATGTGAAAGAAATATAATCCACCTAGATCAGGGGTCATCGTGTTGAACACATGCATACATTTACAGTGGCTACAGTTGATATTCATCTCTTTCATAATTATTCTGGGAAATCGCTAATGTGATCAGTATCTTCTCATAAATTAATATCATTCGTCATTAAATATAACATATGATATAACATATGATATAAAAAATGCATATTATTAAACCGGTTGCCTACCGCATTAATCAGTAGCCAAGAAGTTTAGAAAAGGTTGGCGACCCTTCTGCTAGATGAATAATGAAAGATCATTCCATGCCAAATCAGCTAGTGGGTTCAACCAAGCGGGTTCTTATTTTTAATGAAACTTGCTCTACTTATTTATAGTGTTCTCACAACCCAAAAATCTGAAACTTTAGGTCAATCGGAAAAGGGTTTTTAAGTCATTCACTGCCAGACGATGTGCAAATGTGTCCACTCCAGTGACAGTTTTTTTGTCATTTTCACTCAAATTGTAGGATGCAGAGAATATCAAGTTTTCGGACTATATAAACATTCAATGTAGCGTACAAAACCTGGGACTCTCTTCTTTCATCAGAAAAAAAAACTTTATTTTGAGCTTACTTTTTGTAGAGTTATCTGCATTGAAAGTGGGGGCGGCTGTCCAAAAGGCAGATGCTGCCCCCTCGTGGGAGGGAAAACATTGCCAGATGTCTGCCCGAAGTTTGAAACGCACGTCATGCTTTTCATTTCCTGAATAAGTTAACTGGTTTTGCAAAAACGGGGTGCGGTCGCCTCCCTTTTTGCTTGGGACCGACTGGATCAATTTATAGTCTCTATTTTCTACTCTGAAAACGTCACAATTTTCCAAATACCGCTAATGATGAATCAGAGTGGAGTGTCTAAATTACTTTGCCTAACAAGCTTCTTTTTCTAAAGCCACCATGCTTTAAAAAATTTCAAGGTAAACATTTTCCTCAGGGATTCTTTACAAGCTTGGTGTTCTTTTGTGTGTTCAAATGTGTGGCCCAAAGGTGTCTCTTGTCCTTATGCCCTGTGCAATGTGTTGTTGAAATGTTAAAACGCTAATCAGAGTGGTCTGTGTCGGTCAATATATTAACGTGTGGCTTCTTTGCGAGTCTTCAACAGATTCATTATAGATGGATTTGCTTTTGGCAGGAATCTTCAAGCCCCAGGTGCACTGAGTTGGTATGAGATGACATCTGGGTCTCAAAGACAATAAGCTTGGCTCTATATACAACAGAAGGCACCGCACAAGCATTTGTGTTTGTGTGAATGCGTCAGTATTTATGCTGAAGGTTTCATACATTTGTGTATGTAGAGGAGTACTGCACCAACTGAAGTGTGAGTAGTTGTTTTCCTTTTGTTTGGCAACGTCATGTTGCTACAATTAAGTTCTACTGCTCATTTGCTATGATCTTGTACGTGTGTGTGTGCGTGCGTCTGTGTGCGTATGTGTGTGTGTGAGGAAAAAAAGTATTAATCTAAGCTCTGGTCTCTACCTATGGCGAGAGTCTGTCAGGTAATTAAATCTCTCCCAATGTATCTGAAGGAATGGAGATATGCGGCTTAGTGACAGTCTGATTTACTGTGACATAATGATGTTCCTATTAAGGCAAACAAGTGTGTGTGTGTGTGTGTGTGTGTGTGTGTGTGTGTGTGTGTGTGTGTGTGTGTGTGTGTGTGTGTGTGTGTGTGTGTGTGTGTGTGTGTGTGTGTGTGTGTGTGTGTGTGTGTGTGTGTGTGTACGCATGCGTGCACATGTATTAGAGATTTAAATGCTACTTGGTGTGGGAACCTGCATTCTAACTGAACCACACTTACCTCATTAGCAAATGCTGCTTGCACTGTTCATGATGAAGGTGTGCCCTTACTGAGGCTTGTTACACTTTGATTTTAAACCATATAATGACTTCAACAACATCAACGTTTTTGAAGTCTGCATACGTTTCAGTTTTTTTAACTTACGCTAACCGCTATTCGGGTGGGATACGGAGCAATCGGCAAATAATTGCTGCCCTACGCGCTAAAAGGGATTTGCAACTGCTTTTAGATTCCGCAAGGTGACATCGAAGTACTGAAAACAAATATCGTCATTTGGGAAGAAGCAATATGCTTTCACTTTCACGTTTGACTGTGCATAAAATGCATTCAAGAACCTCTGATGGAGGACATCTCACAAAACAGATGGCCACAATCAATCAATCTCACGCTCCTAAAGTAATAGGCCTAAAAGTAGCAAGTCACCAATAGTTTAATTCAATTGCAAACATCCTGGATACACCTGCACTTTCTGCCAATTTTTAACTTTCTTCAATCACATATCAATGACAGAAATCAGAGTGTTCGAATAGAAGAAAATATGTCCCTTGTTTTTCCATCAATATTAACTTACTACCCTTCTGAGAATACTCTCTAGAAGTATAGAAGTCTTGAGTGTTTTCTTTTTTTTTCCATTCAACTGGAAGAACATCCGTGACAAAGGTCACTGATGTTGAGCATTGGTTTGCAGTCTCTGCTGGAGTTCATACCAAATGTCAAGTTCTTCTAAATCCAACTCACCCAAGCATAACTTTCTGGACCTTGCTTCATTCACTATTGCCAGTGAATGAAGCAACATCTTTCACAAAACCAAAGTATAGAGTAGTCCAAAAAAACAACCCAGTTTGGGCAATGACGAATTCACATTGACATTCATGGATTTTTTTTGATTTATTGATGGACCACATTTGTCCATCTTCCAGTTGTCTGTTTTTTTTAGTTTTTTTTTTTTTTAGCAAAAATGTCCATCCGCATTGACCAGAATTTCCAGACATATAGTGCACCTGCTTCGAAGCCGCACCGCTGACATTTTTAAAGAAAAAACATTTTGTACACACATAAACCGCACTTGTCTATAAGCCGCAGGTGCCCAACTCGTAACATGAGATATTTACAAAGAAAGATAACACACATGTGGTCACTACTATCTTTTATATAGGCCACTTCATTAAATAAGCCGCAGAGTTGAAAGCGTGTGACCAAAGTCACGGCGTATAGTTTGGAAACTATGGTATTTATTTTCTTAACAACACCAAATCATATATATCTTGAATATACTGGATATTTAATCATATATTGAATTTTACATTGCTGCTTGGAAGCTGTTTTGTGGACAAAATCCATTTCACTTGCAAAGAAATACGTGAAACAGAATAGTGTTTTTGGGAGGGAGTAGAGGTGCGCATTTCAGTGTTTGCCTTGGGAGAAAACGGTATCAAACTGGAGAACATATGATAAATTGCCTGACAGAATAGATGATCAGCGAAGGCATCACAGATCAAGCGCAACATTCTGTGGTGTTATTGCTCCTGCTTATGAATGAAACACAGTAAAACCCTTTGAGGGGTACTTGGAACTTAAGAAAACCCCTAATAATACATCACATACTGTACAGTATATTTTTGGATTGGATTGGATGTACCGTTATTCGTCTCGCAGTGGAGAAATTTACATTTCACAGCAGAAAAGTTATCAAAGGAAGAAGAAAGGAAAGAAAGAAGTAGATTAACAAAATACAGGAGCTGCTGGAAAGGCAGCCACTCTCGTGGCGCCATCTTGAAGTAAAAAAACAAAAACAAATACTATTACTACTATTAATACTATAATACTACTATGTACTATTACTATTATCATTGTTGTTTTCAAATCAAGCAAATGAAACATTTGTGACCCTTTTTTAAATAATGTCTGATCACTATATTGGTTCATTCATTGTCAGTGTGACACATACAAATGTACGTAATATTTCTTTCTCCTCCTTGCTTTGAGTACAGGAGTTCAAAAATAACAATCAGACTTCATTTGGCACGCACAGAATTTACTTTCTCAATTTACAACCCATCCGGTGGAACATAAACAAAAGAATGACCAACAGAGGGGGACAGAATGTAAAGCCTGGCGCTTTGCAGTTTATTTCTTTGCTTTCTAAGATGTGAAAAGAAAACAAGAAGGAAGGGGAAGAGAAAAATGGTGACCTTGATAACTTCCTCATCCTCCATCAGTTAATCATATTGCTTTTGCATTTGAGTTAATTGACATGTACCGATCTCAGTGTTTGTCTTGAGATTCTTTCCACCATCATTGTTGTGTTTTTGGATACTTTTTTTCCAATGAATTGCTGTGACTGTATCTGGTCAGATAGAAATGAAACTCATGCAAACGAAGCTTGACGTGTACGGTCATGGCACTATAGAGTAGTTAGGATTTACCACCACATGTAACTAACTCATGTTTGTCACTTATACACACTCAAAATTTTAGTCTTAGAGATAAGTTGCTCCACACTCCTTGATAAATGATGTTCCAGAAACTGAAATAAAAGCAACCGAGAAGCGAACTTGAAACACCTGTACAAGACATGAGCAGCTGAAGGATCTGCTTGGTAAACATAAGGCACCGTGTTAACAAACCAGCACAGGTGGACGCAAAAAGCAAGCAAAACATGACACACCACAAGAAGACACAAATTCACAGGTGTCAAATTCCGGTCTTTGAGAGCCACTCTCCTGCATGTTTCAGATGTCTCCCTCCTCCAGCAAACCTATTTCAAATGATCAGGGGGAAGATGGAATGATCTGCAGGATAGCGACGGTCCTTGAAGATTGGAGTTTGACACCTGTGCGTAATATAAAACTAAAGTAAAAGCCTTCAAATCTAGAGGACAATCGAGATCATAACAGGTACAGTATAAAAGAAAGGCGCTTTGATCTAATATTGGGAGCATCCATGAGGTTTCACAATTAAAATGCGACGCAAAAATAACCGTTTCTAAAGCCACACACACTTTTCCTGTCCAATCGACACTCAGCCCATGTTTTTTTTTGGTTGTTTATTTGTGTTGCTTTGGAGTTGTTTTGTTTTTCGGATGATTTTTACACTTCAAGAAAATATGTGCAGCAGAAGTGCAACATGGCCAATAATATTAATTAATTTATTAATCAATCAAGATTCATAATCTACATGTACCAGGCACTGTATTTTCCGGTGTATAAATCAAGCCTTTTGGGTGAGTCTCATACACTGGGAAATATGGTATGTACCTCCCCATATTTCTATTCCAAGAGCACATAAAACAAATCGGCAAGCATCAAATGTCACTCCATTTTTTTCCTTGATTTCCATTGTGTGTAGTCTCGCCTCAGTAGTTCAGGTACAATGCAGTTCAACATCGTCACACATCCATCACACACTTTTTTTATCCCACAATTAAAGTGTTATTAATCGTACAAGATGTGTCAGACGAGTTTCACAACTAGAGTTCGATACGATATAGAAGAATCACCATGACATCCCCGATCCATTGGTGAAAAGGACACGTTGGTCCTCTCCTCTTTCATCTAGAACTGCTTCATACGAGAAAGAGGGTGCAGAAAGTGCTTTAGGTTGAATGACTGTCTGTGTCTTTGTGTTGTCATATGATATGTTATTTTCTTCTTTTCACTTCAAGAGAGTGGCTGCCTTGACAGCAGCTCCTATATTTTGCTTTTCTGCTTCTTTTCCTTCCCTCTTCTTTTCATCGCTTTGCTGCTGTGAAATGTAAATTTCTCCAGTGTAAGACTAATAAACACTAATCTAATCTAATGAAGGTGTTACATTTGCAAGAAAAATACTTTGAAGGGGAAACAGTTGTCATACAGTTTCTTTTGTGACACTGTGGCGGGCACTAGGACCAGGCATCTCACCCAGCAGGTGCAGGGGAGGGGGCAGTTCATGTTACATGTATTGCACTGCTTTTGCTGTTCAGTTCAGATCCACTTGTTAGCCATTGGAATAAACATGTCTCCACATATTCATCGTGTGTGCTCATTCCTCAACGGCTACACTGGTGACCCCGACAATGGAAATGTTCATGGCAACGGACGAAGATGTTTCTTCTACGGCCATGTCGCCACGACCGGCGCCCAAACTCGCAGCTGCCGCCTACACCGCGAAGTTGCCCGAGTTCTGGCACAGCGACCCGGCTTCGTGGTTCCAGCATGTGGAAGCACTTTTCCACCTACAAGGTGTCACGACAGATGACCTAAAATATTACATGGTCGTGGCGTCCCTCGACCAACCGACAACGCATCGCATGATGCAACTTCTGCGCGCGCCTCCACGATGCAGGAAGTACGACGCGCTCAAACAATGGCTGCTCCGACGGTTCACGCTGTCGGCCTCCGAGAGAGCAGACAGACTTCTTTCGCTTCCCGGACTCAGCGACGGAACAGCAGTGGATCTAATGGACAAAATGCTGTCGCTGTTAAATGCGGATGATGGCGGATTCCTTTTCCCCCACATTTTCCTTCGCCAGCTACCACCCGAAGTGCGCGCCGTGCTCGCTAACTCGACGTGCCTAGCCACCGGCGACTATCGTGGCTTGGCGGAAGAAGCAGATCGAGCGCTTCTGGCGATACGGCGGTTCGCCGTGCAAATTGATCCAACCGTCGTGGCCGCAGTGGGATCGCAGAAGCGGCGCGGGAAAGCCACCTGCTATTTCCATCAGCGGTTTGGCGCCAAGGCTCGACGCTGCGCACCTCCCTGCTCCCACGAGACGACGGGAATTTTCAACGCCCAACACCCAGTGGCAGCCGTGGGCGCCAGCAACGAAAGCGAGCTGCTTTTCGTCACAGACTCCTCGTCAGGAAGACGTTTCCTTGTGGACAGCGGGGCACAAGTAAGCCTGCTGACGCCCACCGCTGCGGACAAGATGGCAGGTGGATGCGGGCCTGCCTTGTGCGCAGCTAACGGCTCGCCCATCGCTAACTTCGGTTCCAGGTCGGTGACTGTGCGTTTCCACGGACGGGAATTCAAGTGGAACTTTATTGTTGCCGCGACCACAGTTCCCATAATTGGCGCCGATTTTTTATGTGCTCACGGACTTCTTGTGAACATTGCCAACCGTCGTTTGATTGACGCCATCTCGTTCGCCACTTTTCCGTGCGAGGCCGGAGGGCTCGGGGCGTTAACGCATGCAAATTATTTAACATCGGGTAACGTTTATGAATGCCTGCTGACCGATTATCCGTCGTTAACCACACCCGCCTTTTCCAATGCCGATACTAAACATGGGGTAGAGCATTTCATTCCCACGGTTGGCCCACCAGTTTTTGCCCGCGCTCGTCGCGGCAAAATTCGCAATGGCGAAAGGGGAGTTCGCGACGATGGAGCGCTTGGGCATCGTGAGGCGTTCCAACAGCCCGTGGGCCTCATCCATTGCACATGGTCCCCAAAAGTGACGGTTCTTGGCGGCCGTGCGGTGATTTTCGTCGGCTTAATAATGTAACCACACACGATCGTTACCCAATTCCGCACATCCAGGACTTTTCCGCACGTTTGGCCGGAGCCGTGATCTTTTCCAAAGTTGACCTCGTTCGCGGTTATCACCAGGTTCCGGTACGGGCAGAAGATGTGCCAAAAACTGCAGTAATAACCCCTTTTGGCCTTTTTGAATTCCTCCGTATGCCTTTTGGCCTGAAGGGGGTGGCACAGACCTTTCAGAGACTGATGGACTCAGTCTTGCGAGGTCTTGATTTTGTATTTGTCTATCTAGACGACATCCTTGTGGCCAGCCCTTCACCGGAGGAACACCTGTCGCACTTAACCGAAGTTTTCAAGCGCCTTGATTCGCACGGCCTTATAGTCAACCCTGTTAAGTGCCAATTTGGTCTGTCCAAGATCGATTTCTTGGGGCATCGCATTTCTCCACTGGGCGCCATCCCCTTACCCGCCAAAGTACAAGCAGTGGTGGATTTCCCCCGCCCGGCCACAGTTAAGGCTCTGCAGGAGTTTTTGGGAATGATCAATTTTTACAACCGGTTTCTTCCTCACGCAGCCGACCTCCTACAACCCCTCTACGGCGCCTTGAGAAAAAAGAAGGCTAACGACCCCGTCGAGTGGGCACCGCAACGAGCACAATCCTTCCAACGGGCCAAGGAAGCTCTTGCGGGTGCAACTCTTCTGGTCCACCCAATCTCAACCGCACAGGTGGCTTTGACTACCGACGCGTCTGATGTTGCCGTAGGGGCGGTGGTTGAGCAGCTTGTGGAGAACGAATGGCAGCCCCTTGCATTTTTCAGTCGGAAACTGCAAGATAACGAACGCAAGTACAGTGTTTTCGACAGAGAGTTGTTAGCACTCTATCTTGCAACGCGCCATTTTCGTTTCCTCCTCGAGGGGCGTCGGTTTACCGCATATGTGGATCACAAACCACTCACATTCGCCATGTCAAAGGTGACTGAACCGTGGTCGGCCCGACAGCAACGGCATTTGGCGGCCATTTCTGAATTCACAACAGACATTCAGCACGTGGCCGGCAAATGTAACCCTGTGGCCGATTGCTTGTCACGCGCGATTGTGTGTCCAGTCCAGCTCGGGGTGGATTTTTCAGAGATGGCCACCGCCCAATCTGAGGATCCGGACATCCACGAACTCAAGGCAGCAGGCACAGCCCTGAAACTTGAGAAGTTGGCACTGTGTGAAGGGGGTCCCGCTCTCCTCTGCGATGTGTCTACGGGTCGCACTCGTCCCGTGGTTCCGCAGGAGTGGCGTCGGCGAATTTTTAATTCTATTCATTCCCTCTCACACCCTGGCGTCCGGGCGTCAGTCAAACTTATTGGGGCCAAGTTTGTCTGGCCTGGGTTACGGAAGGACGTCAGGAAGTGGGCAGCTGCATGCGTGGCATGTCAGCGCGCCAAAGTCCACAGGCACACCCGAGCAAACCTGGAAACTTTTCCAATTCCGGACAGGAGATTTGACCACGTCCATGTGGCTCTGGTCGGGCCCCTCCCTCCTTCGCAGGGTTGCACACATCTCCTCACCATGGTCGATCAAACCACTAGGTGGCCGGAAGCAGTCCCCCTGTCCTCCACGACCTCGGCAGATATTGCTCGCGCATTCCTGTCGTCCTGGGTCGCACGTTTCGGCACGCCATCCGATATCACTTCGGACAGAGGCCCCCAGTTTGTGTCCGAGCTCTGGTCGGCCATGGCGCAGTCCTTGGGTGTGCAGGTACACCGCACTATGGCCTACCACCCGCAGGCTAACGGGATGTGCGAACGCTTCCACCGGTCACTGAAAGCCGCGCTACGGGCCGCGCTGTCGGACGGTAACTGGGTCGACCAGCTTCCGTGGGTCCTGCTCGGGTTACGTTCGGCCCCGAAAGAAGACCTTAACGCCGCCCCCGCAGAGTTAGTGCTCGGTCAACCACTCCGCGTTCCTGGTGAATTTCTGCCTGAAGCTTCGGGTGCACCTTCATTCCCCCTTTTGCCAGCAGAGCCCCTGACTCCAGCACCAATTCACCACTGCGTCCCCAAAATATTTGTTCCGTCTGCTCTTAGGTCAGCCCGTTTCGTCTTTGTGCGTCACGATGCCCACCGCTCTCCCCTCCGACCGCCGTACGACGGCCCGTTTAGAGTGCTCGAACACGGTGAAAAGAGTTTTGTGCTCGATATGGGTGGGCGGAGGGAGGGCATTTCAATAGACAGGCTCAAACCGGCTCATTTAGTTGCAGGCGAGGACGTTTCGCCTGCCCAGGCCCCACGTTGCGGACGCCCTCCGAAACCTCCAGCCTCACCGCGGCATGCCAGGGTTGAGTGTCGTTCCCCCACTGAGGTCTCGCCCGAATCACCTACACCACCTAATGACGGACTGCGTAGTCGTTGGGGCAGGCTGGTTAAGCCCCCTGCAAAATTTTCACCTTGACCTCCCTTCTGGGTGTTCTGGGGGGGGGGCTGTGTGGCGGGCACTAGGACCAGGCATCTCACCCAGCAGGTGCAGGGGAGGGGGCAATTCATGTTACATGTATTGCACTGCTTTTTCTGTTCAGTTCAGATCCACTTGTTAGCCGTTGGAATAAACACGTCTCCACATATTCATCGTGTGTGCTCATTCCTCAACGGCTACAACACCACAAATACCTCACTTTGTGTATATACGCACGCACACAGACACACACACGCACACGCACATGCACGCACACGCACACACACACACACACACACACACACACACACGCACACACACACGCGCACGCACACACACACACAAACTGACTGAAATAAAAGAACTCTCAATATACCCGCAGAAGAAAATGTATAATGATTTATGTTGTCATGATCACTTCAAAGTTTTCCAGGAAAAGATGCATGCTTGGTTATGTGGAGTAACCCTGAGCAATGTGCACGTACGCACACACACTGCATGTAAGTAAAACTTGCAACCTTGTACCTTTATGGACCCCCCAACACACACACACACACACACACACACACACACACACACACACACACACACACACACACACACACACACACACACACACACACACACACATGCGCACACACACACACAAACACATACATTCTTGTTTCAATGGTTTTGTGAGGTCGCGATAAGTCCAGATAAAGGAGTGAGGACCGCCGTTGCTGATAGGTTTAGAGAATAACTAGTGTTACATTTGAACACTAAATGTCACCCCATTTCCCATTTCAACTTCATTAAAAACAAAGAAATAAAAAGTGGACTTGAAACTGAAATAACAGCAGGAGTGGGGTTTCTGAATGGGTACATTCAAAGTCCTCACCCCTGTATTGAATTTGGTTAAAATATTGTTTTACTTTTTGTGGTATGAACTTTTTCCTCTCATTAAACACGCACACACACACATAAACACACAGCGAGTAAAAAGTGTGTATCCAAGTGAAATGAAAATACGCACCAAAAAAATCATTTTGGGTGAATTTGTGAGGACCTTTCTGAAACTTTAACAGATGCATGCATATATAGACCCTCGAGAAACCGTAGAATGAAAAAGTTGTGAGGACCGGCCAAAAGGACCTCACTTGTAAAAAATGTCCTCACTACATATGGTATAAAATGTTAGTGGTCCTCGCGAGAGCAGTCATACAAACACACACGCACACGCCCACAAGCATACACACATACATACAGTACAGGTGAGTTATCATTGCTTTGCCCTCCGGAGCACGATCAGTCAAACTGTAATTCACTCACTAGTTGATATACCGATGTGTGTGTGGTTGTGTGTTCTGTTTTTTGTCGCGGTGAGTGGACTCTTGTGGGTGTGTGTGAGCGTGTGTAATATAATGACAGGCCAAAGGGGGCAAAGAGAAATAGAGGGGCTGAAAACTCTCAGGTATTCCTTCGCTTTTATTATCGCAATGTAGCCAAGGGCAAAGAAAGAGTGTGTGCGTGTGTGTGTGTGTGTGCGTATGTGTGCGCTTGTGCCCGTTTGTGTGTCTGCCTGCTTGTTTTTGTGTCTTTATACACACACAACCCATGACGTACTAGTTTGGAGTTTATTTTATTTTATTTTTTTGTGCATCAATCATCTGCATTATTTTCAATAAAGCAGTGGTAAGAAGTCAGAGAAAATCAGGGAGGCTCCTTGCTCGATGTGGTATTAGATTTTACCAAATAAGCAAAACAAGAAAAGAAAAAGAGGAGCTCATTGTTCCAGCACTTGCTGAAGTGCGAAATTAGCAACAGATGGGGGAGGCAATGAACATGCCGATGGTTCTCAGCTCGAAAGCACCTTAACACGGATTGACTGATGGAGAAGCAGCAGCCCGTAGGGGGTACGTTCGCCTGGTGTCATGCCCATTGGCGATCAAAATAAGCAAACCTTCCAAAATAAAAAGCTTTTGAGGTGAAAATAATGTTTCATAGCAACTCAGAATGTATGTTAATGTACGCCGTTTAACACAAGTTTTCATGGAAGGACAATACAAAGCCGATGGGTTCTTCTCAGAAGTTGCTTTTTTTGCTTTGGTCGCGTCATATTCATACTGAGAGTTTTTCGTTGTCCCCTCCCAACTTCCAAACTGCAGCAATTGAGACAAAAATGAAATAATACAAAATCTCACTTCATATTCTCATATGACAACAAAAGATATGCGACTTTTACAGATGTGCAATAGGATACACCTTTGCATTACATCTTTGCAATTATATAAGCATATACAAACTATTGTTCTCATATTTTAACAGAGTTCAATTAGTTGTATGATATTAATTCATTCACTGTGATTCCTTAATTTATTCGGGAATTGAAAATATGACGTGCAGCGCTATTCCCGAATTTGTTCGGTTTGGTTTTTCTTGCGTGGGGTGCCGATAAAGCGCTAGTCGGACCTCTGGCATAGTTCTCTTCCCTTCCACGATGGGGCAGCATTTGCCTTTTGTACAGCCGCCCCCACTTGCACCTCATATTGGATTGGATTGGATTTGCCTTTATTAGTCTTGCGATGGAGAAATTTACATTTCACAGCAGCAAAGTTATGAAAGGAATATTACTCCATAACCATAGAATTTAGGAATTAACTGTTTTTTACTGCTGAAAGAAGAGAGTGTACGTTTTTCACACTGCATTGAATGTTTATGTAGTTCTAAAACTCAATATTCTGTCGGTCCTGGAATCCACATTTTTGCACATCTGCCAATTAGTTAAAAAGTTATCTTTGCAGCTATTTAGCCATTGAGCAGTTTATTTCTATTTCATGGAAAGGTTTGTGTTCAACATTTCGCAATGCCGTGTCAATGGTTCTCTATATATGCTCTATGACACACTGGCGACCAGTTCCGGGTGTAGTCTGCAGGGATATGAAATTCAGGATAACTGGTGTTGAAAATTGTATAATTGATCCCACAGTATTTGCTTCGTTGATGAAATATTGCATTGCTACGCATTGTCATTTAATCCCCTCCACCTTTATGTGGCCATACCACAATTATTGTGGCATTAAGGAAATCACACCCGATGCAGCAGGCGACCCTCTTGGCATTGCCGGCGACAGTGATGGGCCATGTGTGGATCAAAAGCTGGGTCGCATTGGCACTCGGCATTGCACAGCTTTCAACATCTGCTGGATAACAGAGCTGAACGAGACCATCTGTCCGCAGCTGAAAGGCAGAACAATCAACAGCGCTTTTAACTTCTTCGCATCTGAGAAGTTGAGTCCAAGATGATCATTTGCAAATATATTTGGATTAAGTGGGATGACACCTCTTTTTTTATTTATTTTTTTTGGTCTGTCAGAGATCAAACAAAAGTAAACATTTAGCATGGAAAGATAAGGCTTAGGCAGGCGCTTTGTTGCGAACGTGGCCTACATATAAATTGAACATGAGAAGGATGAAAGCCATTACATATATCCAATAATCTCATGTAAGTGGCAGTTGCATGTGGGATTATTTGATGATCCAGCTAGTTTGTCGTTAATGCAATAAGATCAGCCTCCTTCTTGAGCCAACCCCTGCCGCACCCCCGGACCAAGCTTGTTATTGATTTCTATATGATATCCACCACTTGAATGCCAATTTATCTTCAATCCAAGTCGAGACGCAAACATGTTCCTTGACAATGCACTTCACTGGTTTGAATGACCTCTCTTTGAAATTGCTGTGGTCATTAATGATTCTGTCAGAAGAGAAGAATGCAGTTTTTTTAAACAGATCCTGACCATAAGATGCGAAACAATCAAGCTCAACACAGTTCATTTCTAGTGAAGATGAAGCATTAGTATTCTTCAAAACCTCTTCCATGTGTTTGTTGTTCCGTTTTGCAAGAATATGAACTCATTTTGAATTTTATACAGTATAAGCCTCCGCAATATTAAATTGATATGAGCTCACTTCAGAGTTTCAATTCATTTATTCTGTGTTTCTTTTCTGTTACCTTCAAACTTTGAACATTTTTCAAAATTGTATGTCAACGCACCAATTGTGAGCCAAGAAGCTTCATGTTGCCGCTTTCGAATGCCATACGTTTGTCAGTGTTTCCCCCTTGTGATTTTCCACTGATTTTCTTTACCGCTAATCAGTGATGGCTTCACAGAAACGACACACTGTCGCCTGCCACACATTTTGAGTTAATTATGTTGGAATGATCACATCTAATGTAGTTTGGCTCTGGAGACATATGGTGGTTGGCTTGCGTGAGTGTGGTCTTGTTAAAGTTTCAGGCTTCTCATCTTCAATCAAATGAAAGTCAGCTTTTTTTGTTACATTTTATTTTATTTATATTTACTTATTTATTTTCAAGTTGATAAAAACGAGGCATGTTTCCTGAGAATGTCATTTTTTAATGTTTTACCTTTTAGTGTGGTCCGCCGCATCTGTGACAAATCAAAGAAGAAAAACAAGAAGGAACAAATATGTCGCATTCGAAGTGGCTAGACAATGACAATGTGAAAAGATCCGGTGCAATGTGATTCCTGCAAGGCACGGTCTGCAACATCATCGCGTGACAGTGTGCATTATAATCCGGTCCAAATTACTGTTTTTTAAACATTTCTGGGCCCGTTTGCGTTTTTTTCCCGGGATCTCCGGTTTCCTCCCACAATCCGCAAACATGCAGGCAGATTGAACACTCCAAATTGTTTGATTTCTAGATGCCGCCGTGAGAGTGGCTACCTTGACAGTAGCTCCTGTATTTTGTTTTTCTACTTCTTCTTTTCCATCCCTCTTAATTTCATCACTTTGCTGATGTGAAGTGTACATTTCTCCAGTGTGAGACTAATAAAGTCTTATCTAATCTAAAATATTAGATACTACACAGTATTCAGTTTGATTAAAATAACAAATGCACTCGTTATCAATCTTCAAACACATGAAGAGGAATAAGTAGAAATTGTGGTGGTATGATTTTCCCAATTAGGATTATCTGACATTGTCAAGCCGGTTAATAACAAAGTCACTGGCAGAGATCTTTAAAGCTTTCATTGAGCACCGTGGGCTTTCATCATCAAAGTTTGTTCCCTTCCACATTGTTTTAGGATAAAGAGGGATGTGTCTCTGGTCTGTGTGTTTGGCACCCTCGTAATTTCGTTTTTGTCTTCTAGCCCCTGTGATGACAGTTGTCAAAACTAAAGAAAGAAAGAATAAATAAAAGCTATGATTCGCATCACTGGAGAGAGGAAAAAAACGTTGGGGGTGGACGAATGCTAACAAGCAGGCAGGTGCTTGTGGGTTTTTATTAATACTTTAAAGAGCCTTTCGTGTCACTTCATCTTGACGAAGACCTGTCTGAATACGTGCATCTGCAAAAGAAGTGAACGTGAAGGCACCGGAGACACTGGTGGTTGCTTAGAGATTGAATGAATACATTATTAACCATTTGTATTATGTGCTATCGTTACTTGAAACACGCTCGGCTCGTTGTTAACTCCCTTGGCTTTTCAGCCTTGTTTGTATTTCTTGTAAAAGCTCAGAGAAGGAGAGGAACGCTGGAAGGACGCTGACTATGGAAGGGTGAAGAACGGAGAGAGGAGGCACAAGTGTGTGACAGCTGGAAGGACAGCGAAGTGTAGAGAAGAGTGCGATTGCAGAAGGGAGAGGAGAAAACATGGCAGGGACAGAGGAAAAATGGCGAAAAAGGGTGAAATTGAATGAGATCAGATGAGTGGGCCATTAGTCATTGCCTTCACGCTTCCTGCTGTGATAATGTTTCCATGGTAATAATTAGCATATCGGTTGTTAACGCAGCCTCGACAGCCCTTGATGCCCTTTTTTACGATTGACTTCTGAGTTGCAAAAACAAAATCGCACAACATGATTAAAAAAATGCCTAACTCTGATCAACATTTTCTGACTAGATATGAAAAAGGAAACCAATAGAATTGCACATTGTCTATTTAAAGCAACTCTGCAGGCTCCCCTCCCTGAATGCTAACATAAGAAGGGAAACTTCATAGGCTTAATGGCTTACAAATATCATCGATGGGGTGGGGATGTTACACTTTAACCAGTGAATCTCTCAACACAAGTGGTGCTACAATACATGTCCACGGATAATAAAACAATATTCACAGACATGTATTCTTTATCCTCTGAAATGCATCGAAGCCAAAAGTGGACCTGAGGCCATCATCCAATACATCCAAATGTTGGTTTTTATTGCCCCCAAGTGGCTTAAGCATGCACACCAGAATGAGCAGCACAATTGGAAGTGAACACTTGTATGTCGTAAAAGCAAACATTTTATTTGATGTGAGGTTACAAGTAAGTCAATTCCAACGAGAGACAACAGTGTGATTTCCTCAAGAGACAGTTATAAGAAATCAAATTCATTTTTCTTATGGCATCCATGTCTTCATTTGCTCGAGGCTAAGTCACTGAAACATGGTTGACTATTAAAAAACAAACAAGATGCGGCCATCTGTTTAAGGCATGACTTGACAAACATTAAAACTTAAACATAAAACTGTCAAATGAAAAGAAGAAAGTACAGTCACAACAGGATGTGCCAATAACATCAAATATGATGTCACGCTGGTTATTCGCTGTTTGTAATCTCAAGAAGTCAGATGTGGGTGCTTACCCTTGGTAACAAATACAGTAAATGAATTTGAATAAAAAAAATACTGAATCCTGAGACGTTTCAATTCACACATTCTGTTCAGCTATTTCATACCGGCCTGGTCATCAGATTGCTACAACTGAATGTACTGTATAGTCACTCAACTGTTTTCAGGAGTATCACATTCTTCTAACCACCAACCCTGACAGGTTCATCCTGAGCCTCACTCAGGAAATGGCTTTTGTATGAGTGGAATGCTGTTAAAGTGTCCTTGAAACAAGCATTGAATCATAAAATTGTCAGGTGGCTCAACACTTTATGCCAGGCTTGCTGCTTATCCCTGCCTTGAAAACATTTTAGAAAGCAGAGAAATGAAAGGTTGTCATTCGTGTAACGATCCTTCAGTGCCCTTGAAAAATGTAACTATGCATCCATTTTCTAAGGGTTATCATGTTTACCATGAGTGAGTTGGAGCCCATACCTGCTGACTGACTGGTACATACTTGACTGGTCAAAATCAACAAACAAACAAGTTGGATGTCCTGTACTTTACCGCGATACCTGTCAGATGAGTAGCTTAGTTGCTAACATTGAGGTGATAATTAGTGACCTAAGAGCAAGTTAACAATGTGTTTAGCTGTCTGGTTTTGGCGTACTTAACACCAAGCTTGCCATGAACACCTACAATCGGTTCATCGGTATCATTCTTTTAGCATGTTGTAATGTGAATATTTGTGCTTCCAGCCCAGCAAAGCCTTTTGACACAATGTGAAAAAAACCATTAAAATATTTGAGTCTTGGTTTCACGATTCAGTGTGAGCGAATTAATATGAGCAAATTCCAAGTCTGTACGAAAGGTCCAATTTGTCTTGCGTTACTGTGAACAATACTTTATCGGGGGTTAAAACCGATTTGGTTTAAAAAATGAGAGAGCTCTAGTCACAATGTCAGAAAATCTGATAATTCATTGGTCCTTAAAAATTGGAACAGACTGTAAATCCATTGAGAAAAAAGTAAATTAGTTGTCTAGTGATTAGCTATCACAAATGTTCATGCCACTGTTAGTTTTGTAGATGTAGCTGTTGTTCACTTTCTTCATCAAAGCATGATTTCCCCGAGTCCATTCCACGACGACTTCCATCCATCATCAGCACTAAATAATAGCAGCATGTGCCATAGCACATGCTGCTATTATTTAGTGTCCGTTTCTGTCAATCGGTTTCATAACGTCTAATTATGGATGTCTGTTTTTATTTTCGTCACCCTGTCAGTAACAAATGTGCACCCACTGACACAAAGATCAGAGAGCAGGATTTCAACTGTAGGTTAGTAACCATAGTAACAGAATAATATGCATCAGAGACATGTCGCTTCAGGAAGCAATAGCAAAGAGGTAGCTCGAAGGAGGAGAAGGAATACGAAAATACCAAAATAGATTACCTGAGTGTGTGACTTTAACCAACTTGACATGCTGATGTTCATAAATTCTGCAACACTTCTCTCAAGGATAAAACACGTCCTTCTTGGTCAGTGCATTTTAGAACACTGACCTTTTAACGAACAACAATACACACAGCTGCTGGGACACAGCTGGGAGGAAAAAAATCAGGTACTGTGGTTAATCATGCTGCGAGCACTCTTTTGAACTTTTCATTTCAACACAGAGAGAAAGGCCCATTGAGCTCATCTTGTGCTTGTTGTAGTCTATCAGTCCAAGAATCTTGTTGTGATGAAAATATTTTCATGCCAACATAAAAGGGAACGGTGGTAATCTTTTATTGAGACAACAAAATAAGAGTTACATTGCTATTGATATTTATTATTTGAATGAAAATATGATGACACTGTCATTTGAGTACATATAAGATGTGATGACATTTAGGACCCAGCGATGAAAAGGTTTATTCAGCCGTCATCTGTACTTCTTTGAAGGTGTCGGACGTTTCGCTTCTTATCTAAGAAACTTTGTCAGCAAACCAAAGTCTTACTGGTAGTTTAGGCCCTATATATATATATATATATACAATGAGACCTCAACTTACAAACTTAATTGGTTCCCAGACAGGGTAAGGCGAAAAGTGTGTATCTCAAAAAAATAATTCCCATCGGAAACCATTAAAATGGGAATAATCCATTCCCGTGTTTCCATAAAATATACTTTTCAACTAAATAAGCCTTAAAACTACACACAACATACCTTATTCTATGTATAATAAATGTGCTATTGTATTGTAATGAAAGAAATACACTGCATTGTATCATAAAGTCACTTGGCGTTGGAGGTCGAAGGTCAAAGGGAATTGCTGTTTGGAAAGAGCGACCGACGCATTACATGACGACTGTAATTAAAGAAATAAACTGTGCTGTAAAATAAAGTTTTATTTACCTTTTTGATGGTCGTTGGTGGCTTATGGAAGGAGAGTCACCTTCCATAAGGACTGTTGGTAACTTAACCTCTGGTGCTGTTCGGTTGTGTGCTTCCGCCGAAGATCACTCCGCCAGCCGTGGTGGGTGTGTATTATGAAAATAGTGCTTATTATAAGGTTTAATTTTCATGAATTTGACGTTTGTAAGACAAAATGTTTGTAAGTTGAGGTCTCACTGTATATATATATATAAATGAAATAAGCCGATATGGTGGGGTGAGGTTCAATTTGGATCGTTCATACAATAGCCTGCTTAGGCAACATAGGATTAGTAATACTGATGAGGTGATACCGGTGGAAGTGGGGCAATCAGGCCAGTCGTTAGTCAGACAATAGGAACAATCAGTGGAGCTGCATGGAGTAGTCCTCTGCTCCCCCCAACCTGAGAGCAGGGACCTATCATAGCAGAGCCCGGCACCGCCACGTCTGGACAGTAGGGAAATATATATATATATATATATATATATATATATATATATATATATATATATATATATATATATATATATATATATATATACTACTGAATAAACCTTTTCATCGCTGGGTCCTAAATGTCATCACGTCTTATATGTACTCAAATGACAGTGTCATCATATTTTCATTCAAATAATATCAATAGCAATGTAACTCTTATTTTGTTGTCTCAATAAAAGATTACCACCGTTCCCTTATACAGATGACGGCTGTAGAAACCTTTTCATCGATGGACTACTCCTGTACGACTGAGAGCTTACACAGACATTTACGACCCAGTAAAGATCAACGGCTGTTAGTTAATTCTACAGATGCCATGTGGGGCAGGCGGTGTGGCCTGTCTTCTTTCAATGTATTTAACCTTTATTTAAAATTGAAACGATTGACCAAAAATGGCACAGATTTTGCTAGCGAAAAGCTTGAAAAATAACACTTTTGGCAGATCAGAGAAGTGGTGGTATATGTCGTGAGGAGAGAGTGAAGGTTGGATGGGGTCTTGCCAATGAGTGTTAATTATTCACCTAGTTTATTTTTTTAGATAAACGTGGGACATTATGTAATGCAGTCTCAGTTTATTGCAGTCACTTGTTATTTTTATACGTCGTATAATCGTTTTTATATGTAAAAAAGAAAGTGTCTATTTGTGAGATTTCGTTTTTGCTCTATCGGACAACATGCTGTGGTTATTTGAGGAAAAGAAAAACAGAGAACAACATATTTATATAATGCTTCTTGACTGCTGAGGGGAAAATTGCACCAGAAATCGCTATGGAACAGTTAGCTGAGCATGTTGACCTCAGAGTACTGAGTTCATGGGTTCGATTCCAGGTCCTTTCTGTGTGAGGTTTGCAATGTTCTGCCCCATGCCTCCCTGGTTCAGGGGGTACCTCACTTACTGCCTCAAGAAGGCTAAGATAGGCTCCAGCATGCCCCACAACCCCTGTGAGGATCAAAATCAGAATCAGAAAACCTTTATTCCTCCGACAATTGGGGAAATTTGCTGATAAACAAATACAAAATTGGGTGCATGGATGGATGGATGGATGGATGGATCAAACAATCATTGTTCTTTGAGTGCTCTACATGATTTGATTCATATGGCAGTATAGCACTTTGCCCTTTTTATTATCAAGATTATCGATACTTTATGAACGTAATCGTAGTACAGTAAAGTCTCGTTATATCGATATCGGATATATCGATAGTCCCGGTTATATCGATACTATTTCTATGCACACACGGAGAAAATTACATGCAAACAGGGTCGGATATATCGATAGTCCCGGTTATATCGATATTTTTTCGGACTCCCTTGAATATCGATATAACGAGACTTTACTGTATTTAAATGACTGCGTAGTTAGGAAAATATGATGAAGCAAGAGTGATGTGGTTATGTAAAACTGAAATGAGGGATTCACACGAGGTGGCAGGAGCTCAGAAAAAATAAAAATACAGAGTTAACAATCTCGAGTGAACCGAGAGATCATCAAAATAATTAACGTAAAAGTTTGGAGGATATTTGTTATTCAATTTTCAAGACTTGATATATTGGTAAATGGAATTACAGATGACATATTACTAACAGGCGTGCGTGGGCTTTCTCCAGGGTTTCATCTCACATTCCAAAAACTTGCATCGTGGGCTGATTGAACACTGTAAATTGTGGAACAGATATGACTTACAGAAAGGATAAAAATGATTTAGTCATCACTAATATCAGCTTTGCTCGCAAGGACACATTCTTTTTACGCTCACAATTCTCCATCTGACTGAAGATTGGGATTCTCTTTCCATTTCAATAAACAATTGGTTTTAGCCAATGCAGGAGGATATTGGCATGACCAAAGAAGGTCAACACATTTATATTCCCTCTCAGATGATCAGTCACTTAACTAAAGAATTAAATGGATGTTACGCTTGCACATAATTTGTCACAGGAGCACATTACGTAGCATGCAGAAAAAAGGTAGGACCAATTTGAAGTGGCACTGTCTGCCACCTCAATCTTAAATTCAATTTAACGACATGTTTATGCAAAAAAGGACAAGAGTCCTTCCTTTTGGATGGAAATGCTGCTTCTGTGTTTGCCGCTTGTTATCTTCAGATATGCTAATATTGTAATCTACTGAGAGAGTTTTGTGTCCATTCGGGCTTCATTTCTCCTTTTTCTTCTCCTACAATCGTCATCATGCTGTTAAAAGCCATGTCATGCTTTGAAAAATCGTTGATTGACAATGCTTTGAGAAAAAATGTGAACGACTACTTTAGTAAATCTAAACTTGGCACTTTTGCGTAATGTATGTTTGGCCTTTCTTTTTAATGACATAAAATCATTTCATACTTAGATCAGAAAAGCCATCCATTTTATGATCTGCTTATTCTCACAAGGGTCATGGAGGTGTTGGGGCCTCGCAGTTGTATTTAGGTAGTCGGAAGGACACACCTGAACTGGTCTCCAGCCACCACCATTCTTTTCTTACAGACAGTGTATTATAGATGTTCAAATACCTGACATGTTTCGGCGTATACTTCGTTAGAGTGTCACGGATGTTGTTGTGACGCGCCTTTTTTCAGCTGGTGACATGTCAGGTATTTGAACACCTACAATACACTGTCTGTAAGAAAAGAATCTGTTTTAAATTAGATATCAAGTAGACAGGAAGAACTTAATACAACTGCAACTCATATATTTTCTTGAATGGAGGCCTATTTTTTATTTGTATAGAAATGCTTGCTGAGAATAATGACGGTGATGTGTGTCTGCATGCACCCTGTGATCAATTGAAAAATGCTATTTTTCTTTAGCATGTATGCTACTGTGTGAGGAGTGTTATGTATTAAATGACGCATGAATAAAATGCCCACATAAAAAGGCCTTTCATGTCAAAATATTTTTAAAAGGTCTTTAATTGTAGTTATTTATTTAAAATTTTAACCGCACACGATTCTCCTTATAAACCACAAACATTTGGGTACATTTCGTAACATATGGCGCTAATGACACAAATCATTGTCTAGTTAATCGAGAGGCCAACTTAAATGCACTGCATCACAACTCAACTCCTGGTGCACTTGAAGACACACACGCACGCACGCACACGCACACGCTCACGCATGCATGCACACACACACATGCACACAAGCACACACACACACACACACAAAAAAACTAAACATCTGTTTTTCTGTCCTTACTTGGCCAGGCGTGTTCTTGATCTGTTTGTTTCTTCTTCTTCTTGATCGCATGCATTTGATTGACGGACGTACTGTGGAAAAAAAAAAAACTTACTGGGCACCTGGACCACAAGTCATTACTCCTGATGGCTCAGAGAGTGAGAGATAGACACTGACGACAGCTGCATAAATCGACTTGTCAACAAGCATCCTTGACTTCAGTGCTGTTGGACAGATGGGCTGTGCGTGTGTGTGTGTGTGTGTGTGTGTGTGTGTGCGTGTGTGTATATGTGTGTGCTTGTTCGTGTGAGGGCGTTGTTATATGTGCTTGCAGTTAGCTTTCAGGTGTTGCAGTCAACTTAGACTGTTTCAAACATATCAAATGGACGTTAAAATGTTTTTGTACCACACAACTGCGATCCTTTTCTTTTTGCAATGGTGTGGCTACTTTACAGTGCCTTGTTGTCCACTGTGATCATTTGAAAGTCACAGAAGGTAGAGGAGCAAGGGGAAAAATGTCTTCTGGAAAGCCGGGTGCACAGGGCCAGGTAATTTGTTGGCATTTCATGGTTGATCGAATGATGGTTCCAGTAAATTTGTCCGACACCCCCACAGGGCACAAAGTTTTTCACCATTTAATTCAGCGCTTTTTTTCTAAAATGATTCAACTTTGGCAGGTCTATCTTCTCACTTTTTCTCTCTTAGGTTTCAAATTTAAAATGCATGTATTTTCCCTATCCAGGGACTTCAAAGTTTCAGTGAAAATACCTGTTGTGAGAAAAATAGTTGTTACTTTGGAAACAGCATTGTTAAAATAAGGCAGTTTTTTTCGTCAGAAAGTAGCAAATGGTCACTTTTCACATCAATTAGGCTGCCGATGTATTGCTCAGCCAACAAACCACTTCCAAGTAGTAGTTTCCGCTAACTTTGCAAGCCAGATGTGTCCACTATCCATTTACTTTTTGCAGCGTGTTCTATTTTGACCTGGAGTCCATCCAAGTTTATCTTTGGGCCCAAAATTGTACTGCCAATGGAAACAGCTTTGCGATGTGGAGGCAGCTAATCAATCATTTATGGACAATACCTGTGGAGTTATCTCGAAATAATAATTGGGCTTGTCTTATAAAAAGGAGACAATATCAGCTGATGAAGCAAACAAATGACACAAACCATAAAATGACCCGTATGTGCCAATATGATACTCCCGCAATGTGAAATTATCACATATTAAATCATTAATATTCTCAACAATCAAAGTCAAAGTCAAGGCCAGGCGGCTGACCTCATCCCTGTAGGCTGTCTCCTCATCGTTGTTGATGAGGCTCATCCACAAACTTTATGAAGAGGGTGGAGCTGGGTGATGATGGTGAGCAGTCATGTGTGAGCAGAGTGAAGAGAAGGTGTTGTTTCCAACTCTGACTGCCTGTGGTCTCCCCGTCAGGAAGTCCAGCAGCCAGTTGCACAGGGAGGTGCTGATCCCCAGTTTGCTCAGTTTGTCGGTGAGCTGTTGGGGGATGATGGTGTTGAATGCTGAGCTGAAGTCGATGAACAGCATTCTGACGTAAGAGTCTCTGGTCTCCAGGTGGGTGAGTGCTGTGCGGAGAGCAGTGGAGATGGCATCATCGGTCGAGCCATTGGGCCGATATGCAAACTGGAAAGGGTCATGGTTGGGGGGGAGGGCAGCCTTGTTGTGGTTCATAACTAGCCGCTTGAAGCACTTCATGAGGATGGGAGTGAGTGCGACTGGGCGGAGGTCGTTGTGGCAGGTGGGGGACGACTTCTTTGGGACTGGGATGATGGTGGTGGATTTGAGGCATGTGGGCACAACAGCCTGGCTCAGAGAGGTGTTGAAGATGTCCGTGAAGACATCTGTGAGCTCCTCCGCGCAGTCTCTCAGGACACGGCCAGGAATGCTGTCGGGACCCGGGGCCTTGCGTGCGTTGGTCCCTCTGACGGATCGCCTGGGAGAGTGTCAGCACCTGGTCGCCGGGAGGTGGTGGGGTCTTCTGTGCTGGAGTGCTATTGTCTGCCTCCAAGCGGGCAAAGAGTGGTGGAGTCCTCACAATCACAATGTGATTGCACCATCTTTGGCAACAACTCCAACACACACAAGTTAAGTCTGATGATTTTTTTGGGAGACTCCCGATTTTGATTATAATAGTCATGCCCCACGATTCGAGAGCCAAATCTCCGGGTTTCCAAAATAATTGACATTTTTTCATGCCGCTCTCATTTTTCACCGTTTTGGAACAATACCTTCCGCCCCAATTTGGAAAGTTACCAAACTATGAATAGCCTCAATCGCCGTCATTTTGTGCCGGCGCTTGAAAAATTATAACCGACAATAGCTCGTCTCTCAGTGCACGTGATCTCTAATGTTCGAGAAGCAGCGAGAGTCCAAAGCGTCCTGCAAAGAAACAAAGATATGAATGTAAATTGTAGTTTGGTTGCAAGCGATCATGGAGTATCATTTACATTTTGTTCAATATGTTGCGTGCATATTTCTGTCATCCATGGTGGGGAAAAAAACAATGTTGTGAAACACAACAAAACTGCGCAACTAGTGGAATTAGTTAATAGTCGATCGACAAACGAAAACAATCTATTGACGCAATACAGACAGTTCATTTGTAAGGTGAAACAAAAGAAAATGAAAAAAACAAAATACATGTTTATACTAATTGAATGTATATATAAACATTAAAAGCATTTTTGTGTTTTATTTACTTCTAATTCACACTTTTGTAACGCTCACATCATTTTAACACGCACTGCAGAGTCAGAGTACTTAAATCTACCAATTTATGATTTCTGAAACTTAACATGTATGCAGGAAAGCACCACATACAAAGGGATATTACAAAAAGGCAAGACTCTATAGGTCTGCATTTACTCACACACCTCAACACATGCGCAGAAACTCTATAGTTTTCAAGCTTGCTGTATGGATGCCCACACTGGATCCGACACCCCCTTCTTTGTTTTGCTGCTATATTCCCACAATTCTAAACAGCTATTCCCGTGTGTGAGCAGTTTGGCTGCAAATAGAATTACGTAGATATCCAGTGTCAATGGATTGCCCCCTCACATAAAGCACACTGCCCACTTAAGTTAGTGTGTATTTATATTGTGTCACTGCATATGTGTGTGTGAGTGTGTGGAAGATTAGATCCCTACAGTTCGCTGCTCTCCAACTGTAGATTAACTGCTCTTAATGTGGTTCCTCACTTCAATTGCACAAACCGTACCAATTTTCTATGCAGGTCTTGGAGCTCCCTAGTGACTCTCCACCGTATGATTATCTAGATTAACTTTTCTTGTTCCTTTTTTTCCCTCTTCACCCGACAAGACACATCGCACTATAAGGTGCCGCGCAAACAAAGTGTTTCTAATTTGTATGTCTGATGAAAGAAGTTCATGGGCAATCAGGTTCCAATATTTCAGCAGCAGCCCCGGGGAGTCACTATCACAACTCACACTCCAGCGCTTTCCTGCTGCTCAATATCTATAATTGCAATTGGCTAAAATTAGAACAAAAAAAAAATAATTCCCAAGGTCGGAGAAGTACTGCATCATGGATCAATGCTTTCCTTGTGTGGGAAAGTTTTAGCTTTAAACAACACTTGAATAATAATATTTTTCAAGGTGGACATTACCTCCCCACAATGGGGGAGCTACGTGGTGGTCAGGGATGCATGAGGTAGAGGTAAACTATGAGAGTGTGCAAAGCAATGGCAAAAGACAGACTAAATCCTGCTTGTATTATGAGTATATTGTAGAAGCTTCTGTAGATGTGTTATTTTTATTTCATGCAATATTGACTCTACATAGGGTAATGTATTAGAGAGCCATTGACAAGCATGCAAGTGACAAACCGCACATGGTCATCCCTCAGTGAGATGTTGTGTCACCCTGGCCAACCCAATGAAACATTTCTAGCCACACCCCGATCTCCTCAGAGGAGATTTCAGGTTTGGCTCTTTTCCAACATATTACACTTAGTGCTCAAACAAATTTAAAGATCCAGTCAGACCATCCATCATTCCAAATTACATTTAGTCCCCGAAACTTTGCTGTGCCTCACAGCAAAATGATAGCCAAGCGTGAAACAGCCTGCCTGCTCTGTGTCACTGTGTTATTTTTTTTGCGTTAAAAATAAACTTTTCAACTTCTGATGTCATCATCACAATGAATAGACTTTTTTTCCCTTTACCTTTTTATTAAAAATTTTATGAGAGCCAGAGGGCAGCCGACATGCAGTTCACATGAGCAGCGCAAGTGAATGTAGTATGTCAGTAACCAAGGGGCAAAAGAGACAGAGGGGAGCGCACACTCCCAAAAGCACACAGAAAGTGTCAAAGAAGCCTCGTCAAAGTATATTTCCACAGAATTCCACCAGCTGATATTGTCATTTTAAAAGCATTTAAATTCGTAGCAACAATGTGTCATTGGGTTCATATTGCCTCTGAAACAGGGTTTGAAATGACAAAAAAATATAGCATAAAAATTGTCGCAAAGAGGTTGTATGCACATTAAAACGTAATGCAATAAAAAATCTTTAAGAAAAAACAACTGCCATTCATGAATTTATTGGGGAATTGAGAATATGACAGAGCGCCATTCCCGAATTTGTTCGAGTTTTGTTTTTTTCTTGTTTGGGTGCCGATAACGCAAGAGAAAAGAGAGAGTCTAAGGTTTCTTACGCTGTATTTAATGTTTATGTAGTCCCAAAACTCAATATTCTGTGCCTCCTGGAATTCGAGTGAAAATGACAAAAACACTGGAGTGGACACATTTTTGCACGTCTAGCAGTAAATGAGTTAAATATGTACAAATGAGGATCACCGACAAATATTTAATGTCTTAAATTTTATAAAACATGTTTGTACCTACCCTTTAACTGTTCATCCTATGATTTCATAAGCACTTTGTAACAAATCTGAACATCTCAGTCAAAACATCGCTGTTTGACAAATGGTTCATTTTGTCTTTAATCACTTTCTTAAGTAATTTGAAATGAATCACGCTTCTAGTTCAAACCAGCGACAAAAGTTGCAAGAGTGGTTTTCGTTTTTTAATGCATTGACATTTTTGACAGCCTGCATAATAAATGTCCTCTTCAAGGCCAGTGACAGCATCTGAAGCTATCCATGATTTAGCGCTTCCTCATCACCCCTCTGCTAGAACCCCCCCGCAAATCCCATCTCGTCCGCCCCAACATTGCAGGGCGATGTAGTGCACACCCTGACGCCTCTCCCACCACTGTAAGCCTAAACTGAGACAAAACCAACTCACAGCCCGCACGGTTTCACCAGACTTTGTGCTGGTGGAGCCGTTATGTTCACTTGTCTATAATTCAATAGGCCTTGTGGACCAAACTGCATTCTGCCGAATGAATAATTGACGGCATCACAATTAAGACAACACTGTCAACAAGCTGTCGGACCAAATGAACGAACCACAAATCTTGGACGCTCCATTTTTCTCCCTCACGCTATGACTTGAAGTGACTATAGTACTGTGGAGTTATTTCATAATGTATACTGTGTCTCGGTGTTTGTGTGTGTGCTTCTGTTAACTGGAAACAAAGTTGCCTATGGATAATGTTCTAAATTCCGACTCCCTTGCACTTTGTCAGCCACTTTCGACCATTTCCCTCAGTGTCTGAGCGAGCTATGCATCCGCCTTAATGAAAACAGTCAGACATGTAAGTGGTGGGTATGTGCACAATTTGGCGCTGATTCAAATTGGGGTTGTTCGGCCATGACAATCTGTGGTTGCGCTTCACTGAGTTGACTTGGTCCTGCTTTCCAACCTTAATAATGAGAGTGAACCAGTGCGGTGCGCCAATGATCTATTCGTGTCTCAAACAGCATGTTGTGAGGAGCTTGCGGTTTAAATCATTAAACACGGAAGGCTGTCCGCATGAAACCGTCACATTGCCACTTGCCAGCCCCAAAGTTTTTCACTAATTGGTAGCCCTGCTGTCATATTGGTTAACTGACCGATTGGCTCCCGGGTCGCTTGACTAACAGACCACATAAGTGACTGACAGGCTTACTGATGGCTGACTGACTTCCTTAGTGGGTGACTGAGCTTCTTTTACTGGCTTCTTGGTTCAGTGACTGGGAATGAGGTGGGATCTCAACTGAAAGCCAATAGATGGACAAGAGCAGGATCCTGTGGAGAGATTATCAATACACTCTCATCTGCTAACACACATCTCAGGAAAAGACATTTCAAACTTAAGGAAGTTGAGATTGTGGAAGCTGAAAAGTAGAGATAAAGCGTTTTTCTTCAGGGCTCAGAATGTTGCCAGTATTTTTTTTTATATTATGATGAAAACTAGGTTGATACTTGACAGCCTTTGATTAAAAGTTACTTTCTCGCTTTAAAATCCACCATTATGGATCGTGAGTTAGTTAAGTCTGAGGATACGGAAAAAGTTATCTTATGAATTAAATTACTCAAAGGCTGGGACTAAGGATTCTTTTTCTAGTGGATTACATCGATCAGCCCATTGAATCTTTGTATAATCTCTTCATAATCGATTTTCCATTGTTACATGACGATTAGAAAATATGTACCGATACTTTGAATCTCTGTGGCTTTTCAAAGCAGAATTTAAACTTGTGTCTGTCTTTAGTGACAGTATTGTTGACTGGTGTGACCCCCGCTTGGCCAGGTTGCACTTTGAGTTGCTTTTCGTTGTCAATGCTCGTGTATGAGTGTGTTACTTTTTCATTTTGTTAGAATTTGTAAAGCAATTGAAAGTGCCCCAGCAACCGTGTCTATCCTTGACTTTGTGGATGGATCAACGTCCTTTCAAACCAGCAATGGTCATAGCTCGGCTCTCTCACATTACCCAACAAATGTATGATTATGTAAGCGACTTCAGTGGACACAAACCACTTATTTTGTCAAAGTCTGAATTGATCTTTATTTTACCTGAATAATGTTTTTTTCAAATTCCCATAATGTGAATGTGTGCTCTTGAAAGCAAAAAAATGAACCTTGAAATTTGAACCCCCACTAAAAGTTCCATAGAAAGTGATGGGAGTTAGAGGCACAATGAAAGTAACACGTCATTCTAAAATGTCAAAATTCAGAGTAGGATGGCGGTTTTCATTTCTTTATTTTGTCATTTAACCTCAAATACCTTTGTTTCCTTAAGTAAGAGAATCTCAAAACACTTAATTACTTTCGCTGAAACAAATAACGGCCTCAACCGAAATAGACACCACCTTCCTCTCCTTGAGAAAAATGAAAAAAAAAAAAGCTATTATTGAAGTTAACTACGAAGCACATTTGAATTATGTTGTGAACTCAGTGGAGCAAAACAAAAATAGCAGCGCCAGCCATCTTATAGCTGCCACTGGGAAGAGGTAAATGAGTCCTATCAAGGTCATAAAAGCTGACACGGAAAACAAAAAGGAAGTAAAAAAAAAAAAACATTTCAATGCTTACAAGTGATTATTTTGAAATGGAAACTGTTTTGGGTTCATTGTGGATGTGGTCTGTGCTTTTTAAATATTTTTTTTAATTCTCACATTTGCCGAAGTTATGTACAATCAGATTTTTAGAGGCCTAATATCAATGTAATCCTATCTGATTATGTGCTTAGTTCACTTTTGGCTACTTATCAGGTATCCTATTTGTGTAACCTTAATCAGGTCGTAGTATAAAAGGTGATTTTGTATTTTCTGCCATTTTGGGTGATACATCCTTTCTTCAGATAATACAAATAACCGAGACTAAACTCTACAGTACATCTGTCCATCCATCCATATATACACTTATTTCCAACACCGCTTATCTTGAATAGGGTCATGGGGAGTTCCTGGAACCTATCCCAGCGGACATCTGGCGTCAGGCAGACTTCACTCTGAGCTGGTTGCCAGTCAATCGTAGGGAACCTAGAGAGACAAACGACTATTCACACATACATTCACACCGTCACAAAACTCCAGAATTATATAATTAAATATTGTATCCGAACATGATTGACAGAATCTTATACATGTCAAAACAGTAACTTTGGAAGTCTTGTTGCTTTGCAACGGACTTTCTTGGAGACAAGATTGGCTGTTCACTGTTTCAACAGTTGAGTTAACTACAGTGAGCAAAATTAAACGCAAGGAATCAATTATGCAGTAAACTTTTATATTCACAGTAAATCACAAAATCCAATTTTATTTAATTGTTTTCTTTGTTAAATTACGATTCATGGAGGTATCTGCACAAAAGGACCTTTAAAAGTGCACTCACATAATTTCATGGCTAATAATTAGGAAGCATACTGTATTTCTTTAACTTGATGCATATGTCCTTATCTGTATTCAAATGTTTAATAGGCGCAGTAACAAACTGAAATGTATTTTTCTTATTTTGGCGTCAGTTTGCAATATATAGATGAGTATTAATGATCACATTTTCATAGATTTGTTGCTTGTACTACCTAAGGAGAACACGGCCCTTGGCTCATTGTTTTCTTTCCACGTCCATCCTTCTTTGTCCTCTCACACGGTGACATGAATTGAGCCACTTCATAACTCATCTGTGGTCACTTTTTCATTTCTTTAAGTACCAGTCTTTCTTCCATTGATCCCTTCCACCTCTCATTTTATCTCTCTCTGCTCCTGCTTATCTCACTCTTCCTGACTATCAATAATCGTTAAAATATATAATGGCTTTATACCTCTATGAATCTAATCATTTATATGGCTGCGTAAACCTCTTTGCAATTCTGATCCTCTCGCTGCTTCTGTCTTATGCTGCCAAGACACTGAAAATATTCTTGTTGTTTATCACATACACAATTCATAAACACTAACCTACTACCTGTGCATACGTGTTTATGAACAATACATCTGTGAGTAAGTAGGAGGAGGTCATATTTTATTTCCCATCACACTGCCCTTCATACGATGAATATAACAGGCAAAGGTCAGTCCTGTTTAAGTAGGAAGACCATTTAAAGATCTCAAATTAGCATCCGCCCCAGACATGTTGGAGGTTATTTCTCAGGAGTTGAGTCGAAGTGGAATCGCATTTGAGGACCAAATCACATATTATCATCTAATTGGAGCTTGGACATATCTTGGACATATCTTGGTTAAAACCAGGGATACAAAGATGGGGTCTTATTTTGAATTTGGTTATTGGCAAAAAACACACACACACACACACACACACACACACACACACACACACACACACACACACACACACGGAATTGCCACAACTGTGTGTTTAACCATGGTGGCGTTTCAGAAGACATACAAAAAAATTGTACTTTGTAGCTACAGTGTAAAGTGCTGCAGCATTTAAAATGGACATTTTGCAGCATTGTGAACAATATCGTGGTGATGTGAAGAGAATCATTTCTCAAGTGACTGCCACATGTTTATACTGATTACCAAATTGTTTGTTCAGTTTTACTGTCCATTAGTTAACCTACTATACACTTATATTGCAGTTAAGAATGTCAAAAAGGCTTATTATGATGAATGTCCTCAGAATCACCCAAAACGTTTTTGTTGCAATATTTCATTTTTTCTTTTCCTGTGGATGGATTTTGGTCACATGATCGGTCCCAGCGGCATTGTCTTGGAGGTGAATTCTTATTTCTTTTCTGTTTCAGCCCAATCAATGGCTTGCACATTATGCATATTTATTGACATGTGTGGTTTAAATTAAATTCTGTAAATATTTTGAAGTTTTGCTGAAATACTGTATTTTTTCAGTTGAGACAAACTTGCTACTACCCACTGTTTGCTAGGTGTGTTAACTAAGTAATTCAGATGTAAACACAGCTCACAATATGTTGTATTTGTTTCAATGGCATGACTATTTCAACTTAAAAAATGAACACCAATGTAACCCGAAATCAGACACAAGTTATCTGATTTCTAATTTGATCATTCATGTCAGATCATCTGTTAAAAGTGCATACAGCTAAACGTGATAGACCCAGACACCCACGCTCTCCTGTGTACTGGAATCACTCTTCTGTTCTCCCCAATATCCTCCTTGGAACAAAACCTCTTGCTACTTTGCAGGATCTCTATGTTCTGCGTTCATTCTGTGTCTTCCGCACTGTTTTCCCTCCGTTCAGCCTTACTTTTACACTTCCTTAGAGGGCCCCGCTCTCATGTGTCTGATTCATTGCCCACTCTTCAGCCACTCTCGACTGACACATTTTGTTGAATTTCATGACGACAGGCTGCCAGCACTTCAGCAGCACACCTGCAGTGTACATCAGAGAGAGGCAATTTTACTTCGAGGTCATTATTGGCACCTATCATGAACCATCAGATAAACTCCTTTTGATCTTAAACACGTATGGAAAAGAAGCCATATGTCGGTCTGGAATTGTTGATTTGTGATGAAAGGTTGAAATGAGTTGCGCCCATTTGACCTTATAATTGTGTGCTCCATATTCATCAAATATGTATTCTCTTTGAACAAGAATGTAATGCAACAACAATAAACAGGAATGTATTCATGTTTTTTTTGTATCTTTGTTTGCAGCGGCAATTTTTTTTTCTGACCACCCCACCCCCTTTCAATCTTGCTGCTGTAGATTGCAAATGTCCCCACTGTGGAACCATTAAAGGCTTTCTTATTCTGATTCAGATACCATATCAAGAGTCAGAACCCAATTGTCTGAATTGCGGGTACGATTAGTTCTTCCCCAATATTGAAATACAGTAAAGTCTCGTTATATCGATATTCAAGGGAGTCCGAAAAAATATCGATATATCTTCATGGGCAAAGAAACTTTCATTGAATCCTTCCTTGGGCTTTTCCCTTTGGCATAGAAACTTTTTCTAACTTTGTTAACTTGTGTGTTTGATATGCATCAGTAATGATATAAAACAACAATGACCATGCAGGGTCATGTTGACTTCAATATTCAAAATGCCATTTTTCATTCATGGGGTCATGCTGCCATTCCAAATAACGTCATTGACAATGTGCGGATGGGAAATTATAGACTTGGAGCAAACGAATGGGCTACGTCAACACAACTGCTGTGAGTCAGTTGCTCTGATGTAGCGATGGGCCAAGTGACATATTACAAACTTACGTACATTGCGATGTGTCTTGCAACATGATAACTGGCAAGTAATATCTGATTTATATATATATATATATATATATATATATATATATATATATATATATATATATATATATATATATATATATATATATATATATATATATATATATATATATGAGAAGTAAGTCTGAGCGTGAAGCATGGGGTTCATATTACTCAACAATGCAACCCTTCGCTAATCACTCGTTCTCCTTTCACACAGACAAGTATAGTGAATATTCATTTATCGCAGTGGGTGTGTGTCGTACTCATCGTTGTGACAACAATACCATTATTCATTTTAAATACAAACCAAGACATAGCCCAAACCTTCAGGAGAGCCTTGTGTTTTAGAAATTTGAAATTATTTAAGACAGTGTTTTAGAATTGAAAATATTGCAACGTAGCATAAGGATAATTCAAGTTCCTCAACTCATCTTGTGAAGCATACATGATTTCTCAGACTGAAGAAAAAAAACAACAACCTTCATTTCTCCATCCACTGTCTCTACCGCTGGAACATATCCCAGGCGCACAGGGCGCTGGACCCTGATTGAGAAAAAGAAAAAAAGGCCGCAGTCATAACTCAGTTTTGATGCATTGACAGATCGAGTGTAGGTTTCCCCACCGGCGATAATATAATGGTGAGGAACAACTGTGATATACACTCTCCCTGTTATTAATATATTTTTCATGACCCCGCAGGGCTTTACTGCTAATGCCCACAAACCAAAACTTGCTTGCATTGCAGTTCTTAAAGATAAGCACAATGAACGTCACATACAGGGGGTTTCCAGTAATCTATTATAACGCAGAATAATGACTGGCATTTTACAGTTTTTGCACTGCTGGTAATGAGAAACTGCAAATTGCCATAAAAACAAAATTAGCTTTTACTGTTTTCTGCAAGTTTTTTTCTCAGCAAAAATCCATTTTAATTGTAAGGATGAGTTATAGTCCGAAAAGCTGCATCATCATTGCGTGCATGGAACAAATAAAGCAGCAGTAATGTTGGTATTATTTTTATTTGCAAAAACACAAGGGAATACTTTGGTTACCAACATCATGACATTCCATTCAAAATTGCGTTCAAACTTATCTACTCCCAGCATTATAATGAATTTGATGGATGCCAAAATTCCATCTGAAATTTTTGTGGGTGCAGCAATGAGCATTCCCTTACTTTTTATTTAATATATAAACTACACAAAAGCACCTTCAATGAAAAATGCCTGCTCCCCCCCCCCCCCCCCCCCCAAAAAGAAAATCAGACACAAAATGAATAGATAATGCTTGGCCTTGGGGTTGACCTTGTGCTTTTTGTCTTCCTCTGAGGTGTGTCAATGACAAGGGAGTCTCCCATTCCTCTTGTTTGTTTTCCCGCTTCTCAGAATCAGAATCAGAATCATCTTTATGTCGATGTATGTAGAACACACACGGAATTTGTTTCCGGTAGAACACACTGCACTAGTATCGTCGTCAAAAAAACTGCTAAGTGGCACTATACAGTTCCATTTTGGCTACTGTTGAAAGAGTTCAAAGAGTTAATGGAGTTAATTCTCATTTATATGCCTCTCAATTATATGTGAGTGTATTTTTGTTTCAGTGTCTATGTATGATTAGCCGTCAGAAGCACACCTTGCAAGCTCATGTAAAACATCAACATCCCTACGGATGAAGAGCAAATCACGGTGCAGTATATAGTATATACTGGCCCCAAGGGCCAGTATAAGATGCAAAGAGCTCCACCCTCTCTTTTCTCTCTCTCTGACTCGTTACACGTAGTTTTAATTCATCCTTGCCTCTTTGTTGTCTTTCTTTTCCTCTCTCTGGATTATGAGTTACTTGTAATTTCTTGAAATATCTTGCTTTTGATCTATCCTAAACCCTTGAGTCTGACAGTAGAAGACGCCATTGCAGAAATAAATAATTAGATAAATATCAGAATTGACAAAACTCTTTCTCGCTCTCGCTCTCCCTCTCCTCTCTCTCTTCCCACGCTTTCTCTACCTCTCTCTGTCTCTCTCTCTCTCACACACACACACGCACACGCACGCACACGCTCACGCACACGCACACGCACACGCACACACACTCTCACACTCTCACACTCTCACACTCTCTCTCTCTCTCTCTCTCTCTCTCTCTCTCTCCCCCTTCTCACTCTCTCTCTCTCTCTCCCCCCAGATGCAATCTCTCTCTCCCACATTCAATCTCTTTCTCTCCCTCATTCAATCTCTCTCTCTCCCTCATCTCTCTAGTGAGAGATGGATTGAATGATGGAGAGAGAGGGCACAGAAGACAAATAACTAATGATTGAGGGAGAAAGAAAAGAAGACTTTTTCCAGCTTTAGGTCATGACGTCATCATATGAAGAAAATGAGACATATTGACATAATCTGGAAAACCATTTATCTAGAGTATTAGATGAAAAGTAATACGGGTTGTTGCAAAATGGCCTAGTTACTGGTGAAATTTAACCAGAGGCACTGCACATGAAAGTCAACTCGCCCAAAATCTAATCCTTTCGCGGCTTACTGCCAACATTGGTATATCCAACAAACCAGAAGGTAAATAAATAGCCATCATGATGTTTTTTTTCTCTTTGACTTTTTAATTACTTCAACCTTCTTGCTTTGACCTACAAACGATACAAATACCTTATGAGTAATATTAAATGAATATCAAGTCTGTTCATTCTGATTTACGAGTTATTAAATCCTGCATTTCAAAACCGGGGAGACTCCTTGCATAACTCATGTCCTGAAGTGCTGAGGCATATATATCCAGTCCGATTCGTCAATGATGATACATTAGAGTCCTAAAGGCTGGAATCACCGCAGGTCAATTAACAGTTGATTGAGTCAAATCCGACCCCATTTTTGGAGATCTTTCGTTCCCAGATGCAAGAGGTGTTTGGAATGTTGAAAATCTTTAGTTCCACTAACTAAAAAGTAAACTTATATTTGACTCTTTTGATGCAAGTAACCATGTGTGATTTCCAATGTCAACCAGTAAACATCAATCCCAATCAAAAGACATTTTAGCAACAAGAAAATAAGACTGAATGTGTAATCAAAGCAATGACAACAGCTGTATTGACAATAAAAAAAGCAAAAGCCTGTCTTTTGATTTTCTCTTTCAGCGGAATAGTCAAAAGTAAATATCGAGTTGCAATAAAAGACATAATATTGTTGGGTGAAATTGATTGAACTGTTTGGAAGAAAAAAATAACTTTATTGAGGAGGAGATTAGAGATGAAGACATGAAGCAGAAAATGATTAAAAATTGCTTACGTTCTGGTTTTGTGAGGAAATTAATTGTGAGACAGTACTGACCAGGTTTGTCACCAAAATGTTTGCAGACTTGCAGATTTGGTTTGTGCCCGTTGTGTTCACATTGCTGAATGAGTGGATACCATATTCACTCAGCTTTGACCGATGAGGAGCCTAATGTTGTTTAGTTTTTGTACATTTGGGGAAACTTCAGTGTGTGTGTTTGCGTCGGCTCTTTGCTTTCTCTCAAATTCACAGGTTGACTTTTCAAGAATGCAACGCATACACTTCTTCTTTTAGCTCACCCCAAGGGGAAGTTAAATATTGAGCACGGAGCTTTTTTTTCCCAGCAAATGCATTGCCAAGACAGCGAGGCATCAATGAATTTCATTGGCACATCTTTTCCACTTTTATGGTTTTGTGTATGTGAGTATATTTCCTCTTCATTGACTTAGAACGCTCTGTTGAGAAAACTGAAAGCCAAGAGATTTTGCTGCGGGAGACTCTGAAGGGAAACCTTTCCCAAAACACTTAATTGAACGATGATGATGTAAGCGGTGTCCTCTGACCGCAGTCATACGAAATTCTATCGTGAGTTGCCCCTTGAGAGAAATCACCTTCAACTTTCACACTTATATTCCCAACAAAGAACAATTGAACCTCACATGCGTGTTATTGGAATATAGGAGGAAAATCCATCTTTTAAAAGTCAAGAAATTCATGAACAAAAACGCCACTCTTTGCGAGGTACTACAAAGCAATGTCATTCCACAGTTTGAAAATATAAATGCTTTTGCTTTAGACTGAGATCTCTCAAATTAGCCACATCCAAGCCATACTAAGCCTTTCGTTAAGCCAACGCAGAAGGCACAGTGCCTGCTGCTCTTGACAAAATAGCGCGGGAGAAGTGACGTTCACACTCCTGATCTACCCCACCTGGAACAGTCACACAGCCTCAACCCAGCCTGGACTTGAAAATGAGTTGATCTTCCGTCCCCATGTCTGTGATTGTTTTCAGAATGTTGAGCCAGAAAAAAAAGGGAGCAGGGTTGGAGAAAATCTCATCTGAACAGGCTTTTTAAAAGGCATTTTAGGGAATGTTTGTTTCCCCTCTGTTGTAATCGAAACGTCAGCTCCTCAAAGAGCATTGGGTGATCAAAGTTGAGTGATCTTGAATTAGGACATGCTGTTATAAGATGAAAGATAAACGTTTTTTATTCATTTATTTTAAGGGTCATAAACCTATTTGAAATTGAGAGCGACTGCTTGGGTACTGATTAATGTGAATGAAGGGCTGTCGGTTTGACACGCACTTTTGACGGAACACGTTTACACAACATGACTTTAATTACGTTGTTATTAATCAATTGCAAGTGGTGGCAAGGTTTGGTGAACACCGAGTTTCAACTTCTGAAAATGACTATGAAGGCTGTATCTCACAGAGCACAGGGTTCTCAAATGTGTGGGTACCTCAGGAATGTTCGTGTTTTTTGTTCAAGGTCAATTCTAAGGTTTGCACACCAATTATTTGTCCAAAAATTTAGAGAATGAAAACTGTTTGCAACTATTACAGCTGTTTATGAATGTCTGGTAAAATCCTCAAAATAGTTTGCAACATTAACCGATCCTGAAAAAAAAAAAAACTAAGATGCACCACATGTGCCATACGCTGGCAAATCTCTGCCGCTCAATAACATGCAATTAATAAAATGCATAAAAATCACATGGCTAAATTGCATTTCAAGGTAACTTTTGCGGCCAAAGTAGAACCACATTATGAACACAACTGTGATGGAATAAGTCTTCCCAAAAGTTGTGTCTACCAAAGACGGTTGACATGTTGACGGAGCACTCTTTTCACTCTGATGGTTAAAGTAAGTAGACAAACACCTCACTGTCTCATAATGTTGAAGTTAAAATAGTCTCATAGGTGAAGCAAAGATCACCCCCAAGCTTCTGCCGCAGAGAAAATTGTCCGATAGTAGAAAAAAACTCAGCAGAAGATATTTCTCATATATTCTCTGCCTCAATACTCTTGATAACACCCTGCAGCTCGAGTCTCACTCTGCTGCCTCGCCGGGAGGCTTAAATACGTTTTCCCTAGTTCTCCCCTCGGTGCAGGCTTTGGCAAATAACCACATGTACCTCAGCATTTTGGCTCAGACATGTAGGTTATTGTGACTGTGTGACCCCTTAAATGGTTAGCCCGCAACCTGCACTCCCACTTGGCCATCACGCCATAAGACCGCCCACAGTGCTCGAGTATTGCTGGAATGACTGCGGCTCCCAAAGCACCAAGCAAACAAACTGTTTTGCTGAAACTGATGAAGTGCATACGAATGAAAGCTTTATGGACTTATAGGCTATGAACAATCATGAGATCGTAATATCATCAGTGAAAAATATTAATATTGTTTAAAAAAAAGACATTTTGCAATATTTTTACTTGCCTGTTGTGATAGGGAGAAGCAGTGACGCCCTCTGTTTGCTTTCAAATCACAGTTTTTCCTCAAGTTGATTTGCATTTTGTGTTGGCACTTTGTTTTCAATCACTCCAGCACATCCCTATTCATCACTGAACATATGAAAGCATTGGAATTGCAGGTTGGTGGCGGAATGATGAGAGACTGGTGCCTTTCCCTCAGAAAGTAAGAAAAATGAGGCTTGTGTTTTCTGCTGCTCGCGCAGACACGCAGAGATGCAAATGCGGCTATCACGCAATCACATGCAATTCTCTCCCACACACGTCCCGGCTTTATACTTAATTACTTCTTTGATCATGTCATTTTTTTTTCCCAACGCACATTCACTGAGGCACAGACACACACATACACGCCATCCATCTCACCTATCTTTTATTGTCCATCCAAGCTGTCTTTTTTATTTATTGTTATTATTTTTCCTTGACAGTCATTGGGATTTATTCTGGACATTGCCTCCGTACTTCCCCTGAGTATGAGGGAAATGTTACATGTCTTCCTTCCTTTGTTGCCATAGTGACCGGGTACTGGATATGTTTTGTATTTTGCAACATTAATTTTGCGTCAAAGAAATTGTAAAGAGCACCACCATTTACTTTTTCTATAGTTTTGAGGCAAAGGTGGCAGCGCTGTTGAATGATGAAAAAGTTTGAAAGAGTGAAAGTCTTACATCCATTTTGGCAGACACCCCCTTTTATCCTGCCATTTTAGCACTAGCTAAAGTGTCTGTGAGGCTTCAATCTAACTACAGCCCTGCTTCCTTGCACTTGTTTGACATTGGGCCAGAATGGGAGCATAGGCCATGGTAGAGGTGAGAAAGACCGACAGACAGAGAAAGGGTGTGGTATTTGTTCTTTGTGGGATAAATATAGGAGGTGAGTGGGTGGATTGAAAACAAGCTAACGCCTGAGCAGGAAAAAAAGGGATGTCATGCGACAGAAATAATGATCGGTGTACTAAGTTCATCCTGTCTACTTGTTATCTAATTTAAAGCAGATTCTTTACTTACAGACAGTGTAACACTCTGACGAAGGCGGAAGTATACGCCGAAACATGTCAGGTATTTGAACACCTACATTGTCTGTAAGTAAAGAATCTGCTTTAAATTAGAAATAATGATGCCAAAAGAGAGCTAGAGGAAGTGATTGTTTTATGACAATGACAACAGTAAGAGAGCCAGGTTGAAAAGTCACGAGATTTACCGGGTGACTTTGTCATGCCCATCCTGAAATAATTGTGATTAAAAAACAAAAGACAGCCAAGGAGTGACATGCTGAATGGGGGACAGAGGTAACAATTTCTGTGCAAGGAGAGATGCGCCATATTTGGCAATCCCAATGACATGATGAAAGTGATGGACTTACATTTATAGAATGGAAGGTCTGGAAATTGAGACAAACCAACTGTGACAGAGATTCACGGTTTGTGAGATCATCAAAAAGTAGGAGATAGTGATGCACAGGAAAGTGTTGGTTCCAGAAAAGAACCCCTACTTCCCCCAAAAATGTCACACATAGGTCATTAGGTACTGTTGAATGGCTGCAGCCAATATTTCCAACCAGCTTAATTTAGAAAGATCCGTTCGATTTGTGGCCTGGCGTGCGGTGGAATTCAAGGCACGCCTTCTGTTTTCTGAAATGGTTGACCTTCTAGTGAGATTCTACTCCCATGCACCACATATCTGCTCGCTGATAATTTCAGAAGCCTATAGACTTTTTCTTTGGCCCTTCTCCATTAATAAGCTCGAGTGACTTTATAGTTGGAAATTATTGCTTTTATTCCTTTTTTTGTAGAAGGAATCCAACGATGTATACTCTGTATGAGATATCAGATAGAATGTTAAATAGACCAGCGAAAAAATACAAAACCCATGAGATATAAATCAAAGGCAACATGATTTGCTGTGGCGCTTTAATGAAGACTGACATAGTGGGACTCTGTGCACGTGGAGATTGTGTATATTTGTATGTGTGCATTGCTCTTTCTATTACAGAAAAATATGCTTCTCGATTCGCATTACTACATGTCAACAAATGTATATACTTAATCGTAATGGGTGACACGATGCTTAGTATGGACTGCACCAGACAACTGTCAAGTTTAGATAAGCCATGTATTTATGCTCCAAGTTGGAAATGTGCCCCGAACACCCTTTTTACAACTGGACAGGAGTGAATCAAACATCAAGAGATAGATTTGTTGGCACGGGAGAAACGAACATATTGCCACAATACGTTTTGAGGTTTGTAATTCAACCCACAACACTAGAGCAGGGTTGTCAAACAATCTAAGGAGCTTGGCTGTAGCGTTATTGTTTTCAACATCAACTAGCTAGTTGGTTGTGACGCTCATTTTGTGATCTTATAGGCATGGCAGCATTCACAAAAATAAATTTCCACATTCACTTGTAAACCTGATATGCCTTACTTCATTTGATGTCACATTACATACTTCTATCGTATCCAAGTGCTCGGGCCTGCCCTACAGCTTTGACGTTGGCAATGAATTGTGTGGATTATGCCAAATGCACAACTGTAGATGGCAGAGGAGGGGGCAGAGGTTTGTGAGGCTGGTAAATCCCCACTGCCAACAACTTCATGCTACTTTGGGAGCCCTCACAGAACAGTTATAGGCCATGGTGTTGACTGCAACTCTGAAAAGAAGCTTCTGTCCGTATCCAAGACATCAGCACATATTTAAGAACACATATCCAGCTATTTCCTGAAGTTAGCCCAACAAATGCCAGCGAAGCTCATTATCACAAACTCAGTCTGCAATCATCAACAGCTTAACGATAGCATATCTACCTGTATCTATTTGGGCCTTTTAATTAATAAAAAATATAGCAGAAAGTGCTGTCGTTGCATTCGGCTAAAATATCAACATTGCAGTAGCTGAGCTTGCTGCATTTCTCTTAGCTTCAGTGCAGTAAAGCCTCATTTACTATAGGGCGTTTGTAGCTTTGCTCATTTCATCGCTTCATAAACATGCCTGTAAAAAGTATTCAATTTGGATGACTGTCATCCTTACTGGATTATTTTGAGACTTCCTTCGCATTATTCATTTGAAAGCAATTGAGTGCCTTATCCATGTGGAGTCTCAACAAGGCGCTTGCTCATGAGGACAAAGTACTTCGGCCTTAATGGAACCACCCATACGGTTTTCAGCCACTAGACAATCTGGTATCAGAATGACGATGCTGCACAGAAGATTGAAAAACCAGTTGAGTTGAACCAGCAAAGGAAAAAACAGTATTTCATTACCCAGCTCTGAGTGTGTTGCTCCAATACATTATATGATGTGATGCAAATATCTGCGAAGTCCTACACGCCCCATCTGTCCAAAGTTGCGATCTGGCAGCAGCAGAGTGTGTTAACAGAAAAGGGAGACAACTGGAGATATAATGACAGCCATACATAACGAGTGCTGAGAGCGAGAGGTGAATTGGGCTGTAAAGACAGCGGAGAACAATCTGAAATGAATCTGGACACTCCAGATGGTTTCATGTTTGTTTGTGTATGCATATACTCATGCACGTGTTTTGTTGTTGCAATTGCTGCCAGCATATAGTTTCCTATGTGTGGTTTGGGTAGCTTCGGGCAAGTGGAAACATCTGGTACACCTGCAAGGAACAAGTTGGAAAAGAATAAAAACCAGGAAAATCCGACTTGCTTGTCAACATTCGGTTGACTGGATGTTGTCCTTGCAGACAAACGAGTTATTCCCGTGGGAGAGAGCGAGTTATCACAATAATAAAAGGTTAATAAATTAATCTGACAAACAATTACTGCTCACTTTCATGCTGGAATCACACAGACGCATGTTTGTATGTTCCAGCGACATCAGGAAGAAAATGTACCAGGTCTTGCTTAAGGAGACCAGCGGGAAATGAAAGATGAAGGCGAGTGGGGATAAATGATGGTGTTTTGTTAGTAATGCTGGCAAAACACCAGTTAAAGAACACATACTGATGTCTTTTGAACTGGCTCATTGTTATTTGTTGTCTCCACATTTGCATGTGTTTGCAAAGCTCATTTACGGATGTGTTGCAACCTGGACATACACACTGTCTTTCCCATAACTTTGCATAATTCAGTTATTGTCAATTAACTTTGCAGATTATTCTTCAGCCTGGCCTGACTTTCCCCAGGACCGAGAACACACACGTGCGCACGGTCACCTTTGTAGTGTACTTTATTGCTAACTAACTACCTTTCTTCTATTCCACACTGAAAGACGCATTTTATGCAATCTTCAAAATCATTTTACATGGCATTCAGGCTACATTCTAATTATACAAAGCCTTTAATTGACCTTCAAAGATGAAAAAGCACAGCTGTTGTCCAGTGACATTACAGAAAATAGCAATAGTTCCCCAACCTTTGGAATGTCTACATTGTGTACAGATATATTATTTTCCTTCCATCCATACCAATGTTATCTATCAACTTGCTATCGTACTAGCGGTTGCAGGGCGGCAGGAACCCTTCCTGTGAGACTTATCACAATCACGCTGTGCAAAGTACACAAGGCCAATTTGAGGTCTGATTCCAACTTTTGTGTTCTCCACCAGCGACAATCATGATTCCGTGTGCAGGGGAAAAGAGGAGCGATTTGTAGATCCCTACCACCGAATAAACTCTTCACAGCTTGCAAATTAGGGCTAATTATAACATTTCTAAGTGGCAATTGTGGCATTTTGTGCGCACTGTGTTCTTTTTATTGACCGTATGTATACTGCATTAAGCCGTGATGCCTTGAAATACGACCAATCTGATTGACCTTTTTTTTTTTTTTACGACAAGTTATCTTAAATTTGAGATACCAGCCTTTGTCAATTCACAACATGCAAAAGTTTGGCTGAATTAATAAGTGACCAATTCCTCAAAGATGTTGGAGCTGTTTATTCCCACTCTGAGTTGAACTTTAGTGTCAAATTCAGCAGAAAATTAAACAAACAAAAAACAAAACAACCAAAAAACATTTAAAACAAGATAGCTTTGCTTTAGCTAATTTCAGTCAGTTTAATGGTAACAAATGCCGGAATCATCACCCCAGAGAGAGCAGATATTTGAACACCAATGTTGGAGCAGCACAGGAAGACTAGGCATGTATTTTTATCCTGTTTGAGGAAAGACTAATATTACTTTGACTGTCTCCTTCATATTATTATTATTATTATTACTGTTATTATTTATTATTTATTATTTATTATTTATTATTATTAACTAATCTGAGGCTCAGATGGGATTAAGTCTTTTTCGTTGCTGGTCCCACTCTCTGGAATGTCCTTCCACTGAACATTCGGCAAGCCCCCTCCCTGCCCATCTTTAAAATGTGTCTCAAAACTTGCTTGTACTCTTTGGCATTCAACTCAGCATGATTCCGACTTGATCTTGGTTTCACTCCCTGTTGCTTTCTACTAACTTAACTAACGTAACTGCTTTTTTTCCCTAGATACGATAGCTTGCCCCTAGATACTTAGATACTAAGCGCTTTGTTGCAGCTTTCACTGTTTTTAAAGCACTGTATAAATCAATATGTATTGTATTGTATTGTATTAAGAGTATATCTGAAATATACTACCACCAGAGAGCCACATCCTCCATACCAAAAGGAGCAGCAATTTGGTATCCAGTAGAAAATGTGGCATATAATATATAATTTTTCATGCTATTTAATTTTCACTCCTGTCTGATTTTGAAGTAGGAAATTCTAACATTCCAGTTTTTTAATTCAAAAAAGCCTGAGAGTGCGAATGTGTTGGCAATGAATGTCAAGATATTCACAAATCCCTCACAAATTCTGTTTTTGTCTTATTAACGAAAACCTTTGTCGAATATGTGGGATTGTTTCTAAGGGAACTATGAAAAGATTTGAACACCATTTGGTAGCCAAAAGCTTCAATCCAAATGTCCTAACTGAGTGTTTTATTTTTCTCTTTCAGCTGAATCATGTGGTGGTGTAATGCAAGGCCTGAACGGAACGATAGAATCGCCTGGCTTCCCCCATGGCTATCCAAACTACGCCAACTGTACGTGGCTGATAATAACAGGGGAGCGAAACAGGATCCAGCTCACCTTCGTCACGCTTGCACTCGAGGAAGACTTTGATATGGTGTCTGTATATGATGGACAACCTTCGCCTGGCAATTTAAAAATGAGGTTAGAATATTTAATCCTTTTTTGTGTGTGTGTGTGTGTGTGATCTTTTCTGTTGACACTGTCTCACTAACCTGAAAACGGTTTCAACTCATGCACGGACACACATTTTCTGTCACGCATAATCTCCTTATGACAGAATTTTGAGGAACAGTGTTTTTCTTACAATATCGATTTCTAGTCATCCTATTTGGCAAAACAGGACTGTAGATTTACCACTTGACACCGTCGAGTATAAAATGTGTCGATTTTCTTTAGCCAAAGCATGTCAATTGGGACTAACATGTATTGATTAATTGTTGTTTTTCTTTTTTTACTGTGAATTACCAAACACCTATGACACATAACACCTCGAAAATGCTTTGCATTCGGTGTGATTCTGTTCTTGCATGTACTTTTACCAAGTGCAAAATTATCGAGTGTTATTTTTCATGTTAAAAGTAAAACACATTTTATGTTTGGCTTTGAAAACAACTGGAACCAATTAATGGCGTTTGCTGTTGTACATTTGAGCTTAAAATGAGCTGTTCTGTAAATGTGCTAAAAAAGCCACAAACACATGCCCGTATTCTCATCATCAATATGATCAGAATGCCAAACAAGTGGCAGCATCGGTATTTGGTGATTTGTTGCCACGCTCGTTAAAAAAACATTCACAAATTTGGCTTGCTGCTGGGAGTTTATTTATAACAGAGTTTGTGTGGCGGAGGGATGAGCTGGGAAGCTTGCTGGGGCAGTTTTTGATAAGTGTTGTTTTTTGGGGGGGAGGGGGGTTTGTTTTTGTTTTGTGAAAACGTTCTATCCAGCAGCTTTATAATTCACTATTTAGTGGTTTGCCCAGAGGAGCACAAAAGGACAGCTGACTTGACTGAGCTTCAAGAAAATACACACTTTTTCCAGCTGAAAGTGTATCAACTGACTGATGAATCAGATGATAATAACATAGTCATGCTTCACTCACTCATCAAGATATTCTGGCAAGTACAGTTTCAGCCACTTAGGTATTTTAGTTTGTGTATGTGTATCGGGCAGTCAACTTGTGTACCGTATTTTCCGGTGAATAAGGCGCACCCAAAAGCCTTGATTTTGTTCAAAATATCACCCTGCGCCTTATATGACGGTGTCCCTATTATGTCAAATAATATTGATCCACAACAGGTCTGCTAACTACTGTCAGCAGCCAACGACACCAATTTCAATGCGTAACCCCAGCCTCTACTCTAGCACCTTATAATGTGGTGTGCCCTATATTTGAAAAACTTTTAAATATTCGTATATTATATTTGGAAACATGTTGTCATTCATTGAAGGTGTGTTTTATACTCCGGTACACCTTATATATGGGAAAAGTTTGAAAACACACCATTCATTGTGGGTGCGCCTTATACTCATACACCGGAAAATTACTTGACTGTGAAGGAAAATACATACATATAGTCATGTACCATAAGTACGCCCAAAACAACCTTCTAATTTATATAGATTTTCAACAAAAAAAAAGGAAATAATAACAGTCTCATAGCCAAGTGGTCATCAGAAAACCTTTCGACACTGCCGGAACTCTTTTAAGTCACGTTAACATTGCGGTCAAATAGACGGGAAAATAAGTTATAAAATCTTTATGGTCAAATGTAAAACCCATCAAACATTTGGCGTGGATGTTCATGTGAAATAGTCACGGACCTACAAAGTCATAAAATTCAGGTCATCTTGAGAAGATCATTTGATGTGACCTTCAAGAATGCTGTTTAACTTAACAAGTATTTTTTAATTAGAACCAATCCATATTGTACAACATTTTAAACAATAACCATGATTGTCATAAAATAAAAAAAAAACATGATCAGAAAAGTATGTCATCTTGTGTGCAATGTGTATGTGTGCTTTCGTGTGTGTGCGTCATGAACCTCGTTGGCACAATCTCCGCTCCACATGTATGCCTCACACAAGGTGATTTGACAGCTGTGCCAACAGCCTCCAGTGAAGTCCAGCTGTGTCGAGACAACAGGAGAGTGAAGTGTACCAGCAGCTCACTTGTGCTCGCCCCCTCAGTGCAATTTTACAAATTCCTCACAGCTGATGCTCTTTTCTTTGACTCCTTATTTTTTTCGATCCATTGAAAGCATCATTTTCATTCTGACACTGAAAATAATGATTAATTAATGATGATGACTATTTTACATTTGTAGCTTGAAATCGTCACTATTAAAAATCTGGAACAACTTGAAAACATAAACATACAATTTTTGAAAATAATACTGAAGAGTAAAACGGTATTGGCTACAGTAACATCATTTAGATTGTTTTCAGACATGGATAATGATTGCCTTTTTTCAGTGCCCAAATGTTGCAATGGATGAGGAAAAACTGAGTATTGACAAGTCATGGCCTCACATAAATGCAACAGATATATGACTTGTCCAGTGAATAATAATGGATATTGTGAATTTCCCCCAAAATCTACAATTAGGCTCAATAAGACTACAATGAGATCGACCAGTGCCGAATCAAAGATGCTCATATCTCAAGTCTTTGTTGTCAAGCAAAAAAAAAAAAAAAAACTTCAAACAAATCCATCCAAAAAAGAAAAGAAAACAAAAAACAAACAAGCTGGGTCACACAGCTCAAAGCTTTACTGCATTATTATAAACAATCTATATTTTAGACCATTGGTTCTCAATCGTTATCACACGGGGGCCAGATTTTTTATGTGAACTATGGTTGCTCGGGTTTGACATTCAAAGTTCCTTTCAGAGTTTCTGGTTGAGACAGTGATGATGTATGTTGAGACAGTGATGATGTATGTGAACTGCAAATTCAAAACCCTTTAGGTTTGTCATGTTTTGGTTTGCCACCAACGGGTGGCACTGTAGGGCCCTGCCTGCAGCTGCACAGGCGTTGGTCGTTTTAATCAATGGAAGTTAAAAGGACTCCCGGCACGACCTTTCAGTATTGGGTCATTGTTTGTTTTACCCTGACAGGTTTGTTCCATCTTGTCACGTTTTACTCATGTTTTTGTTTGCTACTTTGGACCTTTCTGTTCTGATGACTTTGTTGTTTGAGAACTTTATTTAATACAATTTGTCAAATACACCCTGATCCTCCCTCTTGCCTGTTTTTTGGGGTACAACACCACCACCACCACCACCTTCCAAATCCTGACAAGGTTAACATCTGTAATATATAAATGTCATATTTCTGCACCGTTGACACCAAAGTAACCCCTGCCAAATTTTCCAACTAACCGTGACCCACTTTTGGGTCCCAACTTACCAGTCAGGAATTTCCTAAATTGTGGCGCAATTTATTGTGAGACCTTATGACGTTTCAGAATCGACTCTGATTTAAATGACACTTCCCCCAAAGCAATTAACATCCCTGATTATTGATTTTAGCAATGAGAAAGGTGCATAGGTCTTTTCACTCTCACTTTTTTAGGTGTGTGTGTGTGTGTGTGTGTGTGTGTGTGTGTGTGTGTGTGTGTGTGTGTGTGTGTGTGTGTGTGTGTGTGTGTGTGTGTGTGTGTGTGTGTGTGTGTGTGTGTGTGTGTGTGTGTGTGTGTGTGTGTGTGTGTGTGTGTGTGTGTGTGTGTGTGTGTGTGTAATAAGTGGTGGTGGTCTGTTTTGTGACCTAAAACCTGTCTTCTTTCAACACTGACACGAGCCCATCGTTTGGGCTCCCACAGTCATTCAGAGGAAAGCAATCAAAGCCTGAATGCCTTCTTTTGTTTCGAAGGGGAGCCCGGCTCTATCTTTCTCTCGCAGGCAGCCGTGCAACTGCCCTCAGACTTTATGTGGGGAAATTTAGCAATCTCGTCGGAAAGACGAGCTGACCTGACATCTGAGGCATTTCCACGGTGGCCCCAGCTGTGCATCAGCAGCAGTAAATCTCCTGCATCCCACTCATGCTGACGAAAGATGGCATCAGTGTGTGCATCTTGATTTCTTGTTTGTTTTTCAACCACAATCGCCAAGATACGCCTTCTACTTGCTAAAGTAAAAAAAAAGATGATCTTCATAGTTCTCTAAATTTACTGTCAAACTTGTTTTCCCTGTCTTCAAGGAAGAAAGTTGATAGAAAACTTTGATTTCTCAGGACGTCGTGACTGGCTAGGTAGCAATACTTTAGGATATGCTGAAGAAGATGTTTCAAAGTTTCTTTCAATTGCTCTGCAACTTCTCGTAACTGAAATCAAATGCATCTGAGTGAAATCCAGCTGACCGTAGACAATTTTTACTGCCACCATCTCTCATACGTATCCGGTTTGAATTATTGAAACAGCAACTATAAGTGGGGACCCAAGTTTTTCTCAGGTCTTTTACAATTGCTGAAGAACGCACGCATGTACTGCGCCAAGTAAAATGTTTGAGGCTCTTGGTATTGATTTGATTGGCTCCTGGTGTGCTTGTTAATCATGTTATAGTGCTACAGTGTATTGTGGTATGGAGAGAATAGTGTCAGGCTGCGAGGACATATTCTAGTCGCTGGCTCTTGATGCTAACACAGATATTAACAGTATTGTGCAGTCGAGTATGCCTGATTGTTGAATGTGCATTGCCTTGAGTTACGTGGGTCGATTGGCATATATGTGTAGGAGCAGCCTTGGAGCAACAATATTTTTTTTCTTACTTTAAATCAGGGATGAACAACTGGCAGATGCGGCTTGTGCCAAGGAGATGTTGACAGTTCGTTTGAAGTGCATGAGGAGTTACGCAATTTGCGTCTTCCAGAAATATGGAGGGATTCAATGGACTGTTTCTCACAGGGGTATGCCCAGGCAGGGGCTCCTATAAATTGGTTCAATAAAAAACAAAATGTGATTTTCTCGTTGCCTTCCTTTTTTTCTTTTATTCCTTGGGGATTGTCTATGTTTGAGAAAGATAGAACACGGCAACGTAAAACCAGTGTATGTGTGAGGGAGAATTTCTTGTCTGAGTGAGATTTTGTTTTGTCTTTCTTTCTGCTTGTCTAAATACAATCCCAGATTAACCTGTCAAAGATATTTCTTGTCAACAACTTCTGACGTATGCTTGCCTAGTCAAACTTTCACTACCGCATCACTTCTTCCAGCGTGAGCGCAATGTGAAAACAACGCTTTCTTGTGAAAAATGGGCCAACGCTAGATAACCAGGCAATGGAACTAATCCAACACAACGGCAAGGGAAGCAAAGAGCAACATGAAGAGGAAGCGTGGGGTTAGGGGCGAGGGATAGGTAGGATGTACGGGTAGGGGTGTGGGGTGGAGGTGGAGAGGGAGGCATAGAAGCAGAGCGACAAAGAAACCCAGGGCCAACGAAAGACTTGAACACACACATGCGCGTGAGAAGACATGCACAAAGAAACGAGGAGACGGCTCAAGCTAGTCGAACTAAGTCCCTCCGCACTCGGCAGTTCTGTCCTTCTGCCTGTGTCATATTGTGTTCTTGATTCTCTAAGCTGCTTTGACTTGTCACCGACTCATCACAAAGTTGAGCACAGTTTGCACATTATGTTAAGAGTTGAACAGGATCAGGAAAAGTAGACATCAATAGTGCCAGATCCAGTTGATACACATTTGTCTGCATATGGATTTTCAGAACATACTTCAACATATGACTGTTTAGCACATTCACCTCACAGTAAAACCTTGCAGTGTTAAATTCTGGCTGCACATGAGTTGGGTGGGAAGCAAGCAAAATTCAATGTCTACTTCCATCGGTTGCTAGTAAAGGTTGCTAAATGTGATGTGCTATGGTGCAAATAAGTATATCTCAAGGTTTTGGGAAGCTGTAGACAATGCTAAAATTGATCTATGCAGGTGTTTATCTTTTTGTATCACTCTAAAAGTGGGAAGACTATCACAAAGAGGTTAAAATCAATGTGGAACATCATTTGCTCGTGAATTGATAGAAGTGGACTTCACACAGTTGCCTGATGACACAGGATGGCAATGGCAGCACTCTTTCTGGCCTCCTAACAATGGAACTATTTTTGACAGTATTCATGAGTTTTTCAGGAAAACCTGTTTAAGATTCAAATGAGTGTGGACATGTTTTGCTTTCAACATAAAGTTGGTTGGAAAAATATTTCTTGGGTGGGGGTCAACATCCCCCCCAAACAAATAAAATATTCATCATCTAAACTGCACACAGCACAATGTTTTTTTCAGAAGCAAAAAATGTAGCTGGTCACAATATTGGGACATGTTTTTGTTTCCTAGATGTGACATTTTTTAATCTGGCATGCTAAGTAGTCCATCTTGCAAACCAGGTGTGACATCTCGCTTTCTTAAAGACAGCTGAATCAAGTACTGGTATCAGTCATGACTACATTTTATCTGCTCAAAATAGAAACATGATTTTTTTTTTTACCTTTCCCTTAAGTGTTGTGATTTACCTAAATAGGTCGTTATGAAATTTGGTGCCACAATGATTAGCATGTATTAGCATCAGTTAGCAATATGTAATTTAGGAGAGACTTTTTCCCATTGACCAAAACGTTGTCTAGGATAGAGAGCATAATGTACTTGGTTGTTAAATTTTCAAGTAGACCCTCACACACCTAAAAAGTCTGGCGTTAACATTGAATGAAAGTGACAGAGAGGGTCACTGGGGGCTGGCTCGGACGTGATGCAGCAGGCGCCGAGGGTAGAACTGAGGAGAATATTTAGGTCAGCAGGCCTCCTACTGCTCTAAACACCTGTTAATGCTGAGAGAGCGCACTGAGGGGAGATGAAATAAGAGAAAGCAAACTGAGAGAATTAAAGGTGAAAAGCCGCCGTGTCACCATTTTGACACTTCATTTATCGAAAAATGAGGCTGGAATCCTGCCTCTCTTCTCTTGAAGTTGCCTCCAGGTTGTTGTCTGGACAAACGTAATGCTCAATTCAATCTCAGAAATTTCTTATTCCACACTGCACCTTTGTTCACACAACACAAACATACCCTCTATAAATGTGCCAAATTGACAGCTTAAGCTTGTTAAAATCAAATTAAGTCACTCTGATTTTTACATGCTCGTGTCACAGCTAGTTGACTTGTTTAATCAAACAGTACCTATATACAGTTGCTGAGGTCAGTTCATGAAGTTCCGTTGAATTTCAATTTGGCCTCAATTTGGGGATTTGTCCTTGTTGAGATGAATAACAGTATTTAACTGCAAATGTTAACATTGTCCGTTTTCGTCAACACAATCTTCAGCCATCTGTTAAAGTTATAAAAAACAACAACAAAAAGGTGGTAATAAGCTGTAAAGAACAAACAGAGATGGCGGAAATGTGACAAGCCAAATGCATCCTCAACGTGAATTACACTTTTTACACTATTCCCTTATGTGGACAATTTAGGCTTGAGGCTTGACAAGGAAAACAATACAATCACAGGAGAACATGCACAGGACTGCTCATAGATGATATTGTATAACCCGTTTTTCTAATTTGACTGTGACAGAGAGGGAGTTTGTTTGGCACCATCACATCTACAGTACAACCTGAATTAAACCCGATTTAATTCAATCTATTCGGCCATAGCAATTCATTACTGCTTCACATTTCAAAACAGTTTACATAAGATGTCATGTGCACAGGAATTTATATACCACACCCCTGGCGCTCTTCTCCGTGCTGCTTGACTGGGTGACTAAGAGGAAGACTGAATGGCTTCCTGTCATTTTTAGAACATCTGAGCTGGGATTTATCCCCATTATCTCCCCGGTCCCCTCTTTAGGTGTTTGCATGTTGTGAATATAAAATAAACACAACCTGAATGTGCCCATTTTGGTCAAGAAAAAGTTCATGAAACGATTTGGTTGAAAAGGAGTTTTGAAACAGTGTTGCGTTGCTTTCCAGCTACCTAAACCTTTGACATTATTTAAAAATGTAAGCAACAAACTCTTTTTATGCTTGTTGCCGTCTATGGGGAGGGAATGGATAAGCTGTGATCAATAATGCCTTGTCAGTGAATCAATATAGATGAGGGAAAAGTTTTATGTTTGCACCAGCAAATTCTCACCCATTTGTCAAGATGCTGGCATTATTTCTATCTTTCTTACCAACTGAGAGCGTGCCAACTCACGAGCATGTTTTCCCAGAAACTCTGATTGTTTTGTTTTTGTGTTTTGTTCCCACAGCAAAAAAAAAAGTTTAATATGCAAATTATATGAATGTTAGGAAACTGGATTACAGAACGGTGGGTGTAATGGAATCTCAAATTTGGTTGTGTAGGCCGTTTGTATTGTGAAGAATCTGAACATTCTGTTCTGTAGCTGACTTGTGTGCGAGTAGGTGTGAAAGTCGGATTTCAAAGGTTATCCGGTGAGTTTTCTTTTAATATATGTACAGTATATTATTATTATTCGTTTATCATGCACATGATTTCAAAACAACTAAGCCGCAAAACCAAAGCAAACCCACAAAAATCTGAAATTGTGGTTCCCCCGATCCCTGTCCCAAACATTCAAAAAAAAAGTTATTTGGTGATGTGGTGCTACAACCATGTAATATCGTACAGCACACTCGTGTACTGCGTTGCTCTGCTTGTGAATTTCTGCTCTGGTAGATCGAAATGGGTAATGATAGATGACAGACAGCTGCCAAACCCCAAGGACTGGTCAGGGTGATTTGTCACACGAAACACATCTCCAATGAATATTTCAAGAGGGATCCTCAAACACTCATCTTCGATTTTACCCCAAATTCCAACATGCCAAAAACCTTGAGAGTGATGTGACAAAAAATTGCCAGGCAATATGGGACCGCTGACACGGAAGAGGAAAGGAAGGATAAAAATGGAACATGTGTTAAATTTAGTGTGTGTTAGCTTAAAAACATAGACGGAAGATTGATGTGAGCCTGTAAATATATTTATTACTATGAGCAAATTGAATGTTGGCAGGCTGAGGAGATGGCATCTTCAACCTTCTCCTGGCTGGGTTACTGGTCCGGGCCATAAGACCTTTACAGCTGCGCCTTTCGAGTTAATGCAATTAATTTGCTAAAGCCGCGCCACTGCCGCAAACGTCACACATTCAAGAGAACTACTCATCGTCCAATGGGCAGGGTGTCGGATTCTTACGTGTAGGAAAATGTTCATAGAAGATCTATTTTCAGCACCTTGATGCTTTCCTAAAAACACAGACAGCACTCCTTAAAAATGAAAAAGATTCCTATGAAAAGTCCTCAACGTGTTTGCTGAAATGTCATATAATTTGTCACTATGTCTCAAAATGAGGGAATTATGGCATTCCTGATGTGGGCTGCCAAGAAAACAGCGACAGTGGATATTGGTTCCCCACAATGAGTTACCATGGTGATGATATCCAATTGAGAAGTGAAACATCTTTCTGGCTCTTTTAAAACAGCTTTTTGAAGGAGATGCTGCAACATCAAACGAACACAGATACGACACCAGGCAAGAGCGGACACAAAGGTCAAGGGAACCCGCAAGGAAAAACAGAGGAAAAAGAGAAAAGAGCTAGACTGAGAAACAACTAGTAGACACATGCTGAATAACATTTTAACAACATTGGATAAATGTTCACACATATGGAATTGTCTCAAGAGAAAACTGAGTTTGAGTGTGTGTGAGATTAATCATGTGGTTATGCGTGTGGCGAGAGAAAGAAGGAGAGAGGTAGAGAGAGGTGGTGAATGAGATCAAATAGGTCAATACAGATGAGAGGAACAGCAATTGAAAGATGGCTGATGGAACAAAGATAAAATCCATTGGAGAGATAGAAAAGGAATGAATATATATATATATATATATATATATATATATATATATATATATATATATATATATATATATATATATATATATATATATATATATATATACTGGGCTGGGTACTCGGTTGATAATACGGGCAGTTGGCATACGGGAGACGAGGGTTGGAATCCCGCTTGGGGCTGAGAAAATGAGCACAAAACATCATCCAGTGTGGGTCCTTGGGCAAGACCCATCACGCTAATGCCTACCTCATACAATGATGACAGACAATAAATCGAATGACATGCCGGCTCAGGCGTCGCCCGGCCAAACAAGGTCTGCGTCAGTTGCTGGGGAATCAGAGCACCTTGATGAAAAATGGGCTACTGGAACAAAGCAGAGATGGACGAGATGTGATAACATGGCTCTGTTGGAATGCTACTACTCCAGCAATCCTAGTCAGAGGGGTTACATGCTGAGAATGGGGGCTGAATGGTTACGTGGAAACCACAGTCACGGTTGACCACGAAACAACTAGTAGCTCAGTGTTCCAATATCCACAAACGGAAACTGCTATCACAACTTGATATTGATGAGGTACACCACAAATTCCGAGGTGAAGGGCCCCAGGCTGCCACATCAGAGGAAGAGGTTAGACCAGAGATTGGGAGGCAAGCCCCAATGAATGATGAGATTTGGAAGCCAGCCCCAATGAATGAAATACTGAGCGAAGCAGCAACTGACCTGAGAGACAAGATCGTGGCAAGAAGGAAAACTGGGCAACTAAGAAACCGATTACAACGGCTATGTGAAGTACCACCTGAAAGTCTCATGGAAACTGTGAACGATCCAGACCGGAACGATCACGGAAACCAATGAGCTGATATACGCTTCAGCATCAGTGATCCTAGAAATGCTTGGCTACGAGAGCAACCGTGAGAGCCCCGAGATTCGTTACCCACCATGGAAAAGACGGTTGGAGGCTAAAATCAAGGCGGCTCGGAAAGATGTGAGTCAATTGACGGAGACCCAGAGAGGTGTGAATAAAAGGCCAATACCCAAGAGGTACATGCAGATACCTGAAGCACTCAAAACTGCCAAACAAAGGCTCCAGGCCTTGTCCAGTTGCCTAAAGAGGTACACGAAAGAGAATGAGGCCAGAAGAATAAACAGGCTGTTCGCAACACAACCTGTGAAAGTGTACGCTCAGTGGCAGGGTTCTAACAGCAGAGCAGACCCTCCAAGGATAGAAACTGAAATATACTGGAAAGGCATATGGGCGAAGGAGGTCACACATAACAGCAGTGTATAATGGCTAGTGACTCTGAAAGAGGAGCACAGCAACCTCCCTGAACAGAACCCAGTTACCATCACAGCGGCAGACATACAAGAAAGAGTCTCAGGTATGAAAAAATGGACGGCACCAGGCCCGGATACGGGCCACACCTACTGGCTAAAAAAACTCACTGCACTCCACTAGAGCCTAGCAGCACAAATGAACCAGTTGCTGATGGATGGGACTCACCTAATATGGCTAACCGAAGGGCGAACAATCCTGATCACGAAGGATTCCTCAAAGGGTGCAGTTCCTTCCAAAGGGTGAGGCAAGTCCTAAGAAGCCAGTTCAATGGCAAGAACAAGACCCGGGCAGTAAACAGCTATGCCCTGCCAGTGATCAGATACCCTGCAGGAATAATAAGGTGGCCAAAGGAAGAGATTCAGACCACGGATGTTAAGACCCGAAAACTCACTTCACAATGCATGGCGGGTTCCATCCCAAGTCCAGCACCCTGAGACTGTACACAAGCCGTAAGGAAGGAGGCCGGGGACTAGTGAGTGTGAGAGCCACTGTCCAGTTTGGAACATCCAAGTTCAATGAATGCATCAAAGAGAAGGCTCCAACGGATGATGTACTCAGGGAATGTCTCAGACAATGGAGAACAGAGGATGAGGTGCTGGAAGAGGGACAATCATGGGAGGAAAAGCCCATACACGGGATGTACCACAGAACCATAACTGAAGTGGCTGATCTCAAGAAGTCCTATCAGTGGCTAGAGAGGGCTGGCCTAAAGGACAACACAGAGGCACTCATCCTGGCTGCTCAAGAGCAGGCCCTGAACACCAGAGCCATAGAGACACGGATATACCACACCAGACAAGACCCATAGTCTACCGAAACATTTGTGCGGTGTATGGACTGGAAACCCCAAGGTCAAAATGGGAAACACCTCCCAACGTAGTAGAGAATGACCGAGCAAAGATCCTGTGGGACTTCCAGATACAGACTGACAAGATGGTAATGGTCAACCCACCAGATATCATGGTCATAGATAATGGGCAAAGGAAAGCCGTTGTCGTGGATGTAGCGGTCCTGAGTGATGGAAACATCAGAAGGAAGGAATATGAGAAAATCGAGAAATACCAAGGGCTCAGAGAGGAGCTGGAGAGAGCCTGGAAGGTATAGGTGATAGTCGTACCTGTGGTGGTCGGAGCACTCGGGGCAGTGACCCCCAAACTCGACGAGTGGTTGCAACATTGGATATCTCGGGTCCAGAAAAGTGCAGTGCTGGGAACAGCCCGGATACTGCGCAGAACCCTCAAGCTTCCTGGCCTCTGGTAGAGCTAAAATGGGGGACAGACACCACTCATGGGGGGTGAGATGAGGATTTTATATCTATCTATCTATCTATCTATCTATCTATCTATCTATCTATCTATCTATCTATCTATCTATCTATCTATCTATCTATCTATCTATCTAGATATACTGTATATATATATATATATATATATATATATATATATATAGTAGTAAGGCAGGATTAGAATTTATTTTTAGATGTGGCTGGCATGAGAATGAGACACAAAATGCAAGTAATCTTGAAATTGAATATATACAGTTTGTCAACAGAAACTGCTCCTACACACTTAACAATCTTAAGCCACATTTGCTGTTAGGTATATCCGTATTTCCTAAACACAGCGGCTGTCTTCTCTTTGTCGTCAGTCTCAATGCGCAAAGTCCCCCTTAAATCCTGGCAAATATGCCTGCTAAACCGCCACTGCTCACTCTGTTCCGTCAAGTCCATTTTTAGCACAAGGTACATTCTTTTCTTTCTTGGTGAAGACCACACAAATTGTTTGAAACTAATGTTCACACAGAGTAAATGACAGCACTTCTCCCACAGCAGGAGGCCCACCATACACTGTGCCCATACATTGGGTGTTATTTCCACTTCATTATTTCAATACCCACCCAGTCATGAAAAAACAGCCAGCTACTGGAATGATGTCTACTTTCTGTCCGAAGCCTATTGCCATTTCTGGAGTAATAGAAATGCAGTACGAGATGCCTTCAACGGCGTGTGGTTTTAGGACTTTGCTGCAGTTTTATTTTGAAGTGAGTCACGAGCAAACCAGACAGTGCGCAATGACAATAAAAACATTGAATTCTTGAGGCAGCGAAGTGGTTGGGTACTTGATCGTTGAGCTCCAAAAAACAAGGATAAATTGTCTGGAGTGGTCTGGATTTCTTTTTAATTGCAACCCTAAATGAGTAAACACCATCACACGTAAATACAAAAAGTGCTTCACTTTCTTTGAACAAATACTGCAGTTGTATTCCCTCCGATGAAAATCGTCATCTACCAAGTTCCATTTGAAAAATTGTTTGACTAAAGGTGCTGGGATTTCTGCCATCAGAATTGCTTTCAGTTTAATTTTTATTTCAGACTTTGAAGATACCATATCTATGCTCCATGTTTATGCACGCCAGCTTTTGTGCAATTATGCATTATGTCAGTCCATCATCCTTCTGGACATTTTTAGGATATATAAAAGAGACGTAATTGCAGTTGTAACCAACATGAATGAGCTCATAAATACACTCTCAACTGCTGACGGAGCACGTAGATTTCTATTGTCACAATGCCAAATGAAGTACAATACAGACACAGATGGGGGGTGTTAGTATAATTGGAATCCTGCAGGTTGAGTGCACTTGTTCATTTAGTAAGTACAACCTCAACCTTTTCTTGAAACGGAAGGCATTTCATTGTCGCACCTCCAACCTTCAAGCCCCATCTTTGCTATTCTAACCATCTGCAAAACAACACTGCAGCCATTTAATGACGTAATAACATGCAAAACCTGTACTTGAAATGTGCAGACAGTCTGTAGGTGATGCTACAGCACAAATGAGGAAAACGAATCCCTTCCAACTCCACCGATGATACCTGCAAAATAAAACAAGTATAACATATGATTAACCCACTTATCAAAAACCGAAAATGAATACATAAGAAAAATCCCATCTCCCATTCTTTGTATTTTTTAATTTTTCACATACCTGACATCTCGTCATTTAGAGCTGTGACCCACCCATTGGTGTGCAACCCGAAAATGTCTCTCTTAGGTGACTCAGTGAAGTCTGCGGCTTGCTGTCACGGTGCTTGGAGCTTTCCTCAGACCAATTAAAGTCATGAAATCCATTTGGGAAATATCACATTTTAAAACTGAAATACCCTCTGTGGCGGATGGGTTGTCGCCAGTTGAACATGTGCAGCGCTCCGTGTGACATGCTGCATGCGTTCTATTATTTTATGTGAAATGAATCCAAAACAAGTCATTTAATCAGAATATCGTGCCAACGACTTCACGCCTGTTTGGACACCCATCCATAAAGAAAAATAGGCCTTGTTGTAGGATGCTGACAGGCAATGAAACCCCCAACTGTTTTCAGACCACCTTCAATATTGTGATTCTTTAACATGGGAATGTAAATACAAATATTGTGACCTAATTGAAAACTGTGACAATATCAAGGGGATCTTCTCAAATAGAATTTTACAAAACACAAACTTGTAGGGCCTGGGTAGAATTTTTTGTATTTTTTAAGTATTGATGCCTTGCCAAAGGGCACAACAAACATGACTATAAAATGGGATTCCAGCTCTTTTAGGCACTGTTCCTAACCACTTGGCCACGGTTGCCCACTGCTGACATGTTTTTTTTGTGTAGCCTGCGACACTTGCCAGAAAAGAAAAATGGCAGATCTTTTCTCAGGTTCCTGCCAATGCATGGGTGCAGTAACTTAGTGTATGGTGGACTGCGAAGTCACACACATTTGAAACTTCTCGAACTGGATGTAAACCAGCCTACCAAAGATTCAAATATTTGTACTCAGTATATTTAGAAAACCCAGGGAGATTCCGCCCAAAACGAAATCCAACTGAAAAAATGCATCCAAGTGTTTTGTTGAAACTGGTTACAGTAAAGTCTCGTTATATCGATATCGGTTATCTCGATAGTACCGCTTATTATGATACTATTTTCATTTCCCTTGCACATTTCTAGTCTTTTTATGTATAATTAGTAGCGTTTAGTACGATACCCGGTTATTACGATAATCCGGTTATTACGGTGCTCCTTTTCATCCCCCGCCGGCCATTTTTGTTGTTTATATCGATATATCCGTCGCGCCATTGGTCAACTTGGTCACGTGTCTTGTTACGTGAGCCGCCATCGGTCGCGCCATTGGTCGACTTGGTCACATGAGCCGCCATCGGTCGCGCTATTGGCCGACTTGGCCGTGTGACTTTGTCACGTGACACGCCATCGGTCGCGCCATTGGTCAACTTGGTCACGTGTCTTGGTTACGTGTCACGCCATCAGTCGCGCCATTGGTCGACTTGGTCAGGTCACTTGGTTACGTGCCCAGCACCCGTGTAGCAGAGCCATTTTCATTTTCAGACGCTAGCTCGTGTGTAGCAGACGAGATTGAAGTGTTTGTGATAAAAGGTAAAAATGGGAAGCAGAAGAAGATTGATGACTTTTTTAAATTGTATACATAATACAGTAAGATGTAAGCGTTGCAGTTTCCCTGTTGTGTTATGTACATGCCCACTGTACTGTATATGAATGCAATCGTTTTTTGCAACAATGTTTCTTGTTTTGTCTGCTGAAGCGTGATGATTTTGAAAATTATTAACATTCCATACTGTGTATTAAAGGACAGCCGATGTCACTTTTTATTCAAATGCAAATAAAAATGACTTCACGCCAAGACGTCTTGCATTGCTTGTGAATCCAAACAATGGCTTCAGATTCGGATAATATGCTTTCTTGTTACACATCCAGTTATGAATATGTTTCAAATACACTGTAGTTCTGAAGATTAAAGCATACATGTTTACAATCATTAAATAATTATATGTGCCATTTTGAGGCAACATTGGGGGAACATCTCTCACCCAAAAAAAAAGGGAGCTAATGGCCAGCTCCGTTTCTTATATGGCGCTTGGCTGCCCTCTTTTGGCGGCTTTTGTTTAATGCAGTTCGGCGCAGGATCGGATATATCGATAGTCCCGGTTATATCGATATTTTTTCGGACTCCCTTGAATATCGATATAACGAGACTTTACTGTATATGAAAGAAAGCTTATAATATCTCGCTAGAGCTATCTGGCCGAGACACTATGGCAAATTAGGCGCATAGAAATATCAGCTTCTCCTTGGTCTGCAGGTAGTTGAAGCCATGACAGCGTCATTAAGAGGCAAATCTGGCTCGAGCGCCTGCTACTGTATAAGTGGCGCACGTGGCACAAATAGTAGTGACACAGGACAAGCTTTGGGCCATCATCCACATTGCTAATCGCTCTCTTCACCTTTCCCCAGTGAGTTAGAGCAGCAGTCGCAGTGGGCGGCTTATCTCAATACACTTGCGTTCTCAACACTTCAGGAGGTCCTTTTTCCCATCAGCAATGTCACTATTTAATGATTCAAATAAGGTCAATATGCCCCACGATTGGGAAACATTTATTGACTTATATCATTTGGATTCAGGGGCGGCACATTGGTGAACTGGTTAGCACGTACAGATCATGGCTGTGGCATTCCTGTGTGGAGTTTGCATGTTCTCACTGATGCCAGAGTGGGTTTTCTCTGAGTACTCTACTCTATTTACATGCCCTTGTATCATAGTTTGGATATGTGAGCATGTTCCGTGTTGGGTTGCCCAAGGTACATGTGTATGTGGTGAGAGAGTGTGGAAAGGTGCCCTTGCCTTAAGGCCTTTGGGGGTATGCATTTGACTTTAAAGCCTTTCAATGTTCACACCTTGTCAGAAATCCCCATGGACAGAGTGACTTTTACCTTGCGCATTTACCTTACTTCATTTCCACCAAAAATCCTAATAGCAACACATTGGCTGAATATATATATATATATATATATATATATATATATATATATATATAGTAAAGTCTCGTTATATTGATATTCAAGGGAGTCCGAAAAAATATCGATATAACCGGGACTATCGATATATCCGACCCTGTTTGCATGTAATTTTCTCCGTGCGTGCATAGAAATAGTATCGATATAACCGTGACTATCGATATATCCGATATCGATATAACGAGACTTTACTGTATATATATATCTGTGAGGAGTATGGACTCGAAACCCCAAGGTCAAAATGGGAAACACCTCCAAAGGTAGTAGAGAATGACCGAGCAAAGATCCTGTGGGACTTCCAGATACAGACTGATAAGATGGTAATGGCCAACCAACCAGATATCATGGTCATAGATAAAGGGCAAAGGAAAGCCGTTGCCGTGCATGTAGCGGTCCAGAGTGATGGAAACATCAGAAAGAAGGAACATAAGAAAATCGAGAAATACCAAGGGCTAAGAGAGGAGCTGGAGAGAGCTTGGAAGGTAAAGGTGACAGTCATGCCTGTGGTGGTCGGAGCACTCGGGGCAGTGACCCCCAACCTCGGCGAGTGGTTGCAACAGATCCCGGGATCAACAACAACATCGGATATCTCGGTCCAGAAAAGCGCAGTGCTGGGAACAGCATGGATACTGCGCAGAACCCTCAAGCTTCTTGGCCTCTGGTAGAGGACCCGAGCTAAAATGGGGGACAGACACCACCCATGTGGGGTGAGACGAGGATTTTATATCTCATCTCATCTCATCTCATTTTCCGTACCGCTTATTCCTCATTAGGGTCGCGGGGGTTGCTGGAGCCTATCTCAGCTGTCTTCGGGCACGAGGCGGGGGACACCCTGAATTGGTTGCCAGCCAATCGCAGGGCACACAAAGACATACAACAGTCACTCTCACACTCACACCTAGGGACAATTTGGAGTGGTCAATCTGCCTGCCATGCATGTTTTTGGAGTGTGGGAGGAAACCGGAGGACGCGGAGAAAACCCACGCGGGTCCGGGGAGAACATGCAAACTCCACACAGGGAGACCGGACCGGAACGCGAACCGGCGACCTCTGCACTGTGAAGCCGGTGTGCTAACCACTCGACTACCGGGCCGCCCAGGATTTTATATATATATATATATATATATATATATATATATATATATATATATATATATATATATATATATATATGTGTGTGTGTGTGTGTGTGTGTGTGTGTGTGTGTGTGTGTGTGTGTGTGTGTGTGTGTGTGTGTGTGTGTGTAATGATGTGAAGGGAGCGGTACATATATTCTGTTACTCCCCAAGCCGGCTCGTGGGATTTTGAGATGCACCTGACAAAGGAGACAACGTGACGTGATGGGAAGAAAGAGAGCAGAGGACAGAACATAGAGGGGAGGGTGGTTCTCCTGATGCTCATGTCATCCATGTAATCCCCATTCGACCCCCTCACCCTTGCACTCCCTCCGAAGCAAAGAAAATTCATTTGAACGCTTTGTCAAATCATCACCCTCCTCAGCCCCCAATAGTGGACTGTTGATGCAGTGACTGTGTGTGTCAAGGAAACTTTCAATGCCCTTTACTGCAGGCGTTCCTCTGTTGATATTGCCCATAGCGCCGGATTATATGCTTTTCATTGTGGTCTGACACATAATCAAAGAGACACACATAAACGCACATTAACAATGATGCAGGAAGACACAGCAAACACAATCACGTAAATCGGTGATGACAACCCCATGGAAAAGTAAACAATAGTAAAACTATGAATATAAGGTGGTTTAAAAAGCAAAGTACAGTCAGGCTATATTCCAAAGTTTAAAAATGCAATGTTACAAAACTACTTATGTAGTGCTATTCAAATTTTTCCTTTCATTTGGCAAAATATTTGCTGAAATTCTTGATCAATATAAAAAGACAACAAACGGTTTCAGGGCATAGAGTTTCTCAGGAACTGACGTGGCTAATTTCAAAATGTTGATGTGCCTTCACGAGATTTAGGAATGTCTGTCTTCTGTGTGTAAAGTTTCTTTCTGCAGGACATTTGGGAGACAACTTCTGTTTACATTCCCGGCATTCATTCACGAGTGCGGCATCATCGTACGCATTTTGACATTTGCCAAGTGATTATCCAGTTATGCAGGGTTTTCAAATGTAGGCCTAATTAATTTGCACTGAATTAATTAAGTAGATCACTTTGGGTCGTGGGTACACATTGATGCGATTCATTTAAATGTAATGAAAAACAGAACATTGCACAGCTGCCCTGCCTCAAACAGATTTGTGCGTCTTTGCAGTTTCTGCCAACTTTGCGCCTGCAGAACTGCAAAGCAGCATTGAAGCAGGGGAAAAAGATTTTTTGCAGTGTGGATGGGTGAGTCTCACATGGTTCACTGTGCAGTTTTCTTTGATTACAATGGAAGCTTTCCACTATGACAGCTGCACTGTAGATTCAATTTCTTGGTCACGGTTTGACAAGTTCAACAATGTGTTTCAAACCCATATACATTATACTTGTGTGCATACTCGAGCAAAGGTTGTTTGACTGTATCAACTTTGATGGATGTTTCTTTTGCTCAGACAGAGCAAAGAACTACCATAGCGGACGGAAGTCAAATGAAGGCTATTGTTTTTATGAAAAAAATGCCTTTCTTGACAGTGTGAGACTTGAACAAATTGAGTTAGTTAGGTGGACTTTAACTATGTCTTAACATGTTTGACTTAATAATTGGTATTGTATGTCAGCGTTAAGCAAAACGTTTGTGTCTGGCGCTTCATTGACTTTTTAAATAATTGCATGGTAAAAAAAACAGTGTGTGTGTCTGTGTGTGTGTGTGTGTGTGTGTGTGTGTGTGTGTGTGTGTGTGTGTGTGTGTGTGTGTGTGTGTGTGTGTGTGTGTGTGTGTGTGTGTGTGTGTGTGTGTGTGTGTGTGTGTGTGTGTGTGTGTGTGTGTGTGTGTGTGCCTCGTGGTGAGGCACTTTGCACGTCTCGATGACCCTGAGAGCTATGTCGGCCGGAGTCTTGCACTCCTGGCAGGGTCACCCAAGCCGAACAGGTCGAGGGGTAGAGGCCAGACAAAGAGTCATCCCAAACCCGCACCCGGGGGTAGGCGTAGGCGGAGTCCAACAAACCGTAATACCGGCAGCCCCCTGCAACTCCTGCCAGAAAATGGTCGTCGTGAGTATCCTCATGCCACCAGAAACTCACCTGGTAAGAGTGAAGATGGTGGAAGTGTGGACTGTGCACCCACACGCTCACCTTAATCTCTACCTTTGCGCAAGCTTCTTTCCCCACCCCCCCCCCCCTCCCCTGAAAACCTAAAGTCCTGTGGCGATGTGGAATAGCAGGGGCACAGGCCAAGGATGTGGCTGGAAGTGCCTAGCCAAACCACACACACGCGGCAATGGAGTGATGGTCGTTGATAGTGCGGGATGGAGCAGCGCATCTCCTCGGCAGCTTCCATTGTGTCTAAGCAGGTCCACACTGCTCACCCCTGTGATAGGCAATCTTTAGACCACTTTCTAAAGATTGTCTGCTCTCCACACGCCGGACGGTAAACCGCAATCGTCGGAGCATCCCCCCTGCGCTCGAAACTTCAAAAAAGGAATCACAAAAAAAAAACAGCATTGCTTCGTGGAATGTCCGCACGCTGTTGGACCTGGCTCAAACCGCTGAGAGGCCCCAGCGGAGGACAGCACTTGTAGCCATGGAGCTCAAAAGATACAACAACGACATTGCAGCCCTCAGCGAGATCAGACTACATCCATCCATCCATCCATCCATCCATCCATCCATCCATCCATCCATCCATCCATCCATCCATCTATCTACCCATCCATCCATCTACCCATCCACTGAACTGTTGTGATTCACCACTGTGATGTACTCGCACCTGTCCATACCACACACTTCAAATCAATGTTCAGGTTCCTGGGAATCACAATCGCAGTCTCCCAGGACATGAAGTGGGAGGTCAACATCAACTATATCATGAAAAAGGCCCAACAGAGAATGTACTTCATGAGGCTGCTAAAGAAGCACGGCCTGCAACAGGAGGTGCTGCACTATTTCTACACGGCTGTCATCGAATCCATCCTGTGTTCCTCCATCACCATTTGGTTCGGGGCCGCCACAAAAATGGACAAGATCCGAATTCAACGGACAGTTAGGACGGCGGAAAAAAATCATTGGCACCACCCTATACACTCTTGAGGACTTGCACACTCTAATCATCCAAATTAGAGCGCGGACAATCCTACTGGAGTTTCCGCACCCTGCCCACCACCTTTTCCAGCTACTCCCCTCAAGGCGCTACCGATCCATGCACACCAAATTCAGCAGACATTTAAACAGCTTCTTCCCCCAAACCATTAACTCTTTGAACAGTAGCCCAAATGGAACTGTATAGTACCTCTGCAATTTTTTGATGATGATACTAGTGCAGCGTGTTCGACCGGAAACACATTCCTTGTGTGTCCTACATACTTGGCAATAAAGATGATTCTGATTTCTGAATCTGATTCTGATTCATATTCTCCATTATTATCACCATGGAATACTCGTTCTCCAGCCTCCAAAACACGATTGTCATGTCTGACTGTCCAAAGAATTGACCAAACTGACGTGTCTTTTTTTCTCATTATCAGCTTTGAGTTCGACACAGCCTTTTTTCAATGTTTGTTGTTTCGAATGAAGAAGTTCTACCAAAAGTGTCTGAGCTTGGCACATATCCATCACTCACGTTCACAACATTTTTGTGTTCAACACGCATTAGCCACGAGAAAGAACCAGCGGTGGGCTTTGGTCCAGGCGCCATTTTTTTTCTTCAATTAATTTATTTTTATGGACTCATGTCCTATGCGGACTGGGTCACTGTTCACACGTACACGGATATATTGAAAAAAAATGTACATCCTTATATGGATTGTGACCATTTGTCAACACACAAACAGATAGTCGTCCTTTAAAAGAGCTCTTGGATGACTGCGGTTTAGGGGGAAATCTGTTTTCAGCATCTGTGCATCGATGAGGAGAGTTGACCTTTTTCCCTTGGTCCGTCTGAAATGTTGTGAATGACCTAATGCAGTGATTTCCTGAATGTTGGATGATGAATGTGGGTAGGATATTAAGATTCATTAATAAACTATGTAAAACATTTACACACATTTACATTACTACATTTAGCTTGTAGTCAACGTGCACATTCCACCATGATGTCCCTGATCCACTGGTGGAAAGACGCTTTGATCCTCTCCTCTTTCATCTAGAACTGATTCATGTCATCACAAAGAGGGTACAGCAAGTCCTGAAGAATGAATGTCTCTCTGTGTCTTTGGATTGGATTGGATTGGATATGCCTTTATTAGTCTCACAGTGGAGAAATTTACATTTCACAGCAGCAAAGTGATGAAAGGAATTTCATCACTTTGTTTTGTCATATTGTCTCTATGCTGTCATATTATTTGTTATTTAGTTTTTTTTTTTGTTATTTTGACTTCAAGACGGCGCCGCGAGAGTGGCTGCCTTTCCAGCAGCTCATGTATTTTGTTTTTCTACTTTCATTCCTTTCATCACTTGCTGCTGTGAAATGTAAATTTCTCCACTGTGAGACTAATAAAGGCAAATCCAATCCAATCCAATCCAAAACACGAGACACTATCAAACATATGTAAATGAGGCTTACTGGAAGTACAATATTTCTTTAAATATTATGTGCAATAATTCTTATTTTATATATAAGTAGTTATGTAATTTCACCTTTACCATTTGTAAATGTGCTGGATTTCAAACTGCATAATGTTGGTGTTGGTGTGTTGGTTAGGTTGGTATGGGGGGCATTTTGCTTTTAATCAACCTTGCTGTTTCTGGTGCTAATTGATGTCAAATATTTGCTACTCTGATTTGATTTCGTTACACTCTTCAGCAATTTAACCTGTTCAACAACTTTATCTTCGGCATATAACTTAGCGGCTGATTTCATTTTTTGCCATTACAGGACAGACATTCTTATATTCATTCTTGTTACTGTGTCTCCTTTGGACTGTTTGATGATCAGTTTAAGCAGGCAGGCCACCTCCGTGGCAAATTTAGCTGGGATAGGCTCCAGCACAGTCATAACCTTAATGAGTATAGGTGTCTTATAAAATGGATGGATGATGCATCATATGCATCTAATAAAGCGGATATCAAAATCTACGACTTTGTCGATGTTGCTTTTTTTCTTGATTATTTGCACATTGCAGATGTGCGAACATGACATTTGATCCCATGAACAGATAAAAGCCAACCCATTTTTGAGTTTTTGAAAATTATTTTACACGCTATTGGACACACCTAAATACAGTAAAGTCTCGTTATATCGATATCGGATATATCGATAGTCGATATCGATACTATTTCTATGCACGCACGGAGAAAATTACATGCAAACAGGTAGTCCCGGTTATATCGATATTTTTTCGGACTCCCTTGAATATCGATATAACGAGACTTTACTGTACTTTATCTTTTCGATTGTAAACCTTTATGTTCCCAATAAAGTTGTTTTCCTGTTGTTGTTTCTATGCCACCTAGTGGTGATTATTAGATTATTAGCGCTCTCGTGGCTTTGTTCCAACTGTGGCGGTTTTTAATGCTTTATGTCAATAAAGCTGTATCCTTTATTACTCTAGCACGTCAATGTGTTTTGTAAACCATATTATTTTGAACTTTCAAGAATTTGGTTAAACTGGAAGTCAGATGCGAGGTCAGGACTTGGAAATATTTAACACCTGTTTACAAAAGCTCTCAACACTGAACACAGTTTGTTAGAGTTTTTTCTTTGAATATACGCGGTATGCACTGCTGCGTTCTTTGAGGACCCCTGGGAATTACATCGTTCTAAACTTCCTTTCATAAATGTCGAGTGCGTATGGCACTTAACAGAGCTACAACGCTGATCTGTGATCATGTGTACTTTTCCCACTCCCTTTGTTCTATATCGCAGTTGGTTACACAGACTACCTGAGGCTAAATAGGTGTAATTTTTCTTCCAGTAACACATACTGTTACATGGTTAAAAATTTCAGATACCTTTTGTTGTAAAATTCAAATTGAAGTTAGCTTTGGGCTAGCCAGGCCAACTTTTTTTGTCGGCATTCGAAAGACTGAAGTTTGTACAATAATACAATACAATACAATAAATATTGATTTATACAGCCCTTTAACAACAGCTGAAGCTGTAATAAAGCGGTTAACGTGGACCACTATTATATACAGGAAATAAAGCAGTCACAAAGATAGTTGAAATCACCACGTAGTAAAGTTATCGTCTACAGATGAAACTTTGGTTATTTGTAGAAAGCAGTTCCAGCGTGATATTTTTTTTCTTACTCTTTGTAGGTTCCTTATTATTGCTCTTATCTTTTAAGTTGGGACAGCTGCAAGAAAACCTTTTTGTCATACTAAATTGGAAACAGTATACTATAAGTACACTTTTTCAATACTATGTTTAAATACACTTGACCAAAGTATGCTTAACTGTACAATACTTGCGCTAAAAAGATCACACGCATACACTTTAGGATGAAAAAGTACCTTTGGTATTTATATTTGTACATATCCTTGGACCTTGACTATACTTTACAATTTCTTGAATCAACAGCGCCCCCACTGGTTGTAGTCACACGATGCTGCACATTTTACACCCACGGTGAACACCACACACTTAAAATCAGTCCTTATGAACCAATCATTTCCCTCGTCGCTGGACTATTACTAAATAGCAGTTATCAAAAGGCCAAATATTTATTCAATTCCTCAGACTCTCATTTGTGTGCGTCTTGTCCAGCTAGTCTTAAAACATCCCAAAATAAAGAGTAGCGTTGGCAATGATTTATAATACGCAGCATACCGCTTAAAAGTTTGTTCATGAATCTCTGCCATGAATTTAATATAGTTGGCTGGCTATTTGGGTTATGTTTTTGGAAGTGTTTCAATAAGTTGTTTTTATTTATTATCCGTGGCTTGACTTTCATCAACCCCAGCCCTCCCAAATTTGTATCTCAGTCACTTGTCTCCAGCAAGCATATTCTGCCCATCCGTTCACTTTGTTTCGTGTTAGTGCTAAACTATTATTTGCCTTAAAAAATAAAATGGGCCGCATTTTCAGAATTGCATGTTCAAGCAAACATGTGCACCCCGGGGCACTATACCGGCATCTACTCTGCAAGCATTTTTGTCAAGAAAGGATCATTTGGCTAAACTCACACACAAACATTTGATTTATTTGGGGTTCTTTTTGAGTCTGCTTGGAATTGACAAAAACTAATTTTCTGGCATCAGGTGTCATTGAAAAAAGTCTTTGGAGCCATTTTTCATTGGATCCTGTTTTCATTAAATGCATCATAGTCATTTGAAATGAATCCTTTCATGCACCCTGTAACCTGATAATGTGATAAGCAGTCCACTGGAGTAAGCGCTACCCCCGAAAAAGACAAAATGGGACATTTAAATGATAGGTTAGCTGAGGCAGGATCGTCACAGAGACATCATCACAGCCAAATGTTATCATCATTCCTAATTTAGCTGGGTTGGGTTTTGCGTCACATGATATGGTGGACCCAATTATCTCATTAACAGATCTTTTTCTACATCTGACCCTTGGTGCTATTCTGTGATTCTCCAGTTTTTGATTTCGAACCTCGGTTTAACTGATTCACTGCCAGATGTGCAAAAACGTGTCCACTCCGGTATCAGGGTTTCGCTTTTCTGAAAATCGATAACATTTTTATGTGTCTTGTAACAAGAAAGAGGTCACTAATTTTGCACCTGTTGATTCCAGTCCTGTTTGATGCGGTAAGGCTGTCGAGTTCTTAAAAAACAAACTCAACCAGCCTTGTCATTCTAGACACTTGCCTTGTAAATCAGACACACTCCAAAGAAGAATGTTGATAATCCTGCCATGTTAAAATAAATAACATATATGTAAAAGCTAAATGTTTGAGCCCAGAAGCTATATCTGCTTGGAGCCTGGCCGCAATATATCACCATTCCAGGGATTTTCCATGCCTGCGACAACGAGGTGCTCTGACGCATCCACGCCAGTGTGCCGCCTCACAGCCACAACCACAAATGGTGAAAAACAGTTTAAGGCCACAATTGATCGACTCAAACGCGGTCTTCAGTCTTTGCATGCATTTTTTTCCCAACTATTTTCTTCAAACATGTATGAAATACAATGATACCTTAACTCACAAACTTTCCCAGAAAGTGTGTGTAAGGCGAAAAGTTTGTCTGCCGAACATTTACTTCCCATAAAAAACATTAAAAATTTGAATAATCTGTTCCCAGGTCCCTATAAAACATAACTTTCTTCTAAATAAGGCTTAAAAATACACAAAATATGCCTTATTTTATGTATGATACATGTGCTATTGTGTTGTAATTAAAGAAATAAACTGTACTGTATAATCAAGTAGTTTTATTTACCTTTGTGATGGTCATTGATGTAGTTACCTCTTGATGATTTATGAGTGAAGTTGCAGTGCATTCTCGGCAATAATAACCTCACTCACACTGTCCTGCTAGCTACTTTTCGTTAATCCAAATCAACAGAAGTTTTTCAACCTCTTCTATTACCTGAGACCATTGCTTAGACAACACAGGAACACCCTTAGCCAAACGTAGCAATGGTCGACATAGCATACTGGTAAAGGGACGCTAGGTCACACAAACGCACACCTCGTTCATGTTTTTCGCTGATTTCTTTCTTCTGCTGGACCCTAATTTTCTTTTGTGTCCTCTTCGGCTTAACACTAGCCTGTGGTGGGGTCTTTTTCACTTTTTCGCTCCCATAATAGCAAAAGTACTCCACTCTATAGCAAATCACCACTGCACTCAAAGGGGGTCTGGAAAGCTAGTCCGCCAGCTACCGTGCCGCTGTTTGACCGTGTGGTTTGGTGTTCATCTGTGACAGGTTGTAAAGTATCTTATTTCATGTTTTGGTTACATTCACATAGTTATATTGGTTTACAAATGATATATATCGACAATGTTTATTTAAACAAGGAAGGCCTGCTTCGTTTAGTGTTTCGGGTCGGACCGATTTAGATCGTTGGACAGGAAGTTGTTGTGCGCATACGTTTGCATTACATCTGGGCATTCGAAGTAAACCACTGTTGAGTCAAGACGTATCGCACTGCTTGTCTTGTTTTTTTTCTGGATCCCACAACACCGTATCTCCCTTACTATAGTGGAGAGCGCAACACGTCCGCCGAAAACTAGTCCACCAGCCACCGTGGCACTGTGTGGTTTGGTTTGTCCGCCGAATACTAGTTTGTTAACCAAGACGATATGCTCGTGAATTTAATGTTCATGAGGCAATAAATTAGTGAGCTAAAGTGTTCGTAATCTTAGGTATCACTGTATTTAAGGAACAAGCTATTTGTATTGTGTAAAACTATCATGATATAATTTGTTAGTACAGTGAGACCACAACTTACAAACACCTTATCTTACAAACTTTTCGTCTTACAAACGTCACATTTATGAAAATTAAACCTCATAATAAGCACTATTTTCATAATACACACCCACCACGGCTGGCGGAGTGATCTTCGGCGGAAGCACACGACCGAACAGCACCAGAGGTTAAGTTACCAACAGTCCTTATGGAAGGTGACTCTCCTTCCATCAACGACCATCAAAAAGGTCAATAAAACTTTATTTTGCAGCACAGTTTCTTTAATTACAGTTCTCATGTAATGCCCCTCTCTTTCCAAAGAGCAATTCCCTTTGACCTTCGACCTCCAACGCCATTCCATCAAGCCATAAATGACCATCACAAATGTAAATAAAGTGACTTTATGATACAATGCAGTGTATTTCTTTCATTACAATACAATAGCACATTTATTATACATAGAATAAGGTATGTTGTGTGTAGTTTTCAGGCTTATTTAGTTGAAAAGTATGTTTTATGGAAACCCGGGAACGGATTATTCCCATTTTAATGGTTTCCTATGGGAATTTTTTTTTGAGATACACACTTTTCACCTTACACACTCTGTCTGGGAACCAATTAAGTTCGTAAGTTGAGGTCTCACTGTACGTATTATGGACTGCTAAGCAGAGATGGACAGGAAGATCCAGATGGGCAGTCACGACAGATGGATGCAGCAACAAAAAGCACACAGGCAAGCTGACTGATTGGTCATCTGACTGTAAAGATAACTCTCACGGAGGCGGCTGTCTCATTGCCTGAGCTGGATGACAGACCGGACAGCTGACCGACATTATCGTCTGTGCCATATTTTACAGCGGGCCCACTTTAGAATATATGTCAACTTGCTGTAGGATCAATTGGGTTGACCGGATTATGAGGGAGTGTGCGGTGCAACAATCTAAAAAGGTGAGATGGAGAGAAATAACGCGGCCAAGGTGCCCCATCTGTACAGGCGATTACTGTACTATGTGTCTATGTCTATTCGTATGTATCGCGGCCAACACTCGAGACAAATTTCATTTCTCTGCCGTAGCCTAGAGTAGTGGGGTAAATATTTTTTGGGGGTTGCATTGATTGATGGTTTTCTTATTCATTAACAGATGAAAAGCTCGTTGAATTTCAGTTGCAGACTCTGAAGGTAAACATCATGTTACCAACTGAAGCAAACCCAATCGCATTTAATCCCTCAAAACAACAGAAATGTGGCATTACATAAATTCATGTTTTATGTTGTTATTATTATTAAAAAATATTTGGGGGGGTTAGAATTGCTCAAGTCTTGGGGAGCATTTCTCCTGTTCTCTGAAGGCATGTCCCTGTAGCAGTAATTAAGCATGTAGTGGCAATAATTTGGTATTTAAATGTAAGTTTATTGGATTGGATTGGATTGGATATGCCTTTATTAGTCTCACAGTGGAGAAATTTACATGAACTACATGATTATGATAATTTTGAAAAGGATACAAAAAGCTTGCATGGATAGTGCAGTCAACTTAAACTCGGTTGACATCATTTTAAATAATTCTGTTAATTTGTTTCATTAGGATGAATGTAGACCCCTGTGGAGACAACGCTTGTTCTTATTAAATAGAAATATAATGCTATGTTGTGCTCCTGTTGTGAAAGTAAACAGTGAGTTCTTTTGGCCCTCCCTGAGCTGTCACGGTGGAGGGGCACCGTGTGACCCAAAAGCCTAAAGTTTCCTTGGGCTTTGTGCCCCCTGGCAGAGTCACCATTGGCAAGCAGTTTCCAGCGTAAAAACATGGATGACTGGATGATTTTACTGGACATTTCACTTCAGAATTGAATGGCTTGACATTTTCCTTTATTGCTTGTTAAAGCTCTAAACTAAAGTATTGCACAAAGTGATCAAGAAATGGGTCATCAGTTTCAGTAACATTTACCACAAAAAAATATGAGAACATTTGACATAATGACTACACACTGAAGCAACTGCACAAAATGACGTCTGAGACTGACTGTCTGTCCAGTTCCTTCAAATATTTCACTCCCCTTGTCCTTCATGTCCTTTGTTCTCTTTTCTTTTCCCCCCCCATTTCCTCTCAACTCTTTTTCCATTTATCTTTTTGCTTGTTGCTTTCCACAAGCTCCATTACTTTGTTTGTCTGTCCCTTTTGTCCTTGCTTTGAGGCCGAATCACTTTTTTATAGACCCCCATGTTGCTTTTGGATTGATGATAGATTGTTCTCATTTTCCCTGCCTGTACTTTCTCAGAGCTTGTCTTTGTCACCCATGGCCAACTCTTTGTGAACCAAATCATTTCACTCTCTTACGATGTTTTTATTGCCATTGAATTGTTTTATCTGTATTTCAATTTTATGTTGACTGGAATGTCCAATCATCCATTCATTTTGAATCTGTTTATCCTTACGGGGTTTATGGAGCGTCCCTGTCTCCTGCCTACTGCTCGAAGATGGCTGGGTTAGGCTCCAGCATGCCCGAGGACCCTTGTGAGGATGAAGCGGTTCAGAAGACTGGATGGCTGGATCGAAATTAAATGTCTTTTTTTGAGGAAAACATTGGAAAGTTGATCTGTTGTTGCCACTCATAGAAACATGCATGCAATGTTCTCTCTTCTATTTCGGACCACTGAACTTCCAAAATAGGACATAATATAATTTTGGTGTGAAATCAGTTAAATGCACATGTTGCACATTCTGGATGAATGAACTTCAGTGAAATGAGAAACACACACACACACACAAAACAAAAAAAAGGGAACTAAACGTTCACCGTTTTTTTAATTAATATTTTTATTTTTATTATATATTATATTGGCGAAGATATATTTGAAATTGCATTTGGGTTAAAACACATTTCACTTAATGAGAATCCACCACAGTCAACAAATCAGAATCATTTAGGTTACATCCTATTCAGTGAAAAAAAATGCACCTTTAAAATAGCTGAGATATTTTCTGAAGGATATTTTAAAGTAGGTTGCGTCCAAGGAAAAGTGCATATTTTTGTCAAATTTATCCATGATGCTGGAGGAGGTGGAGCAGCTCGACTTGTTGTAGTGAGAGCCATGTCAGCTCCTGAGTTGCTCCTGTGTCCTGCGTCTGCACGCTCAAGTTTTTTACCCCCAAGTTTGTCATCGCCAGTTGCTGAAAGTGTTTTTCTCGCGAACTGTAACACAAGCACAAAACAATCAGCTCTCATGAAGATCAGATATATTGTAAAATATTTATTTAGGCCCATGCGGCAATTTAGGATATTCCGTCAAAATCAATTTAATCGTATCTTTATAATACATTTACATCTAATTAGCAGGCTGATTCCTACCCATTTTAAAATGTACTTACTTCAGTTGTGACTTTAGTGTCAGTCACGCAGTGACTAAATAGACGAAAATAAGTAATTTACAGGCCGTCAATGGAGGCAATTTGACTACTAAAATACTTGAAGTGCCTCATATCCGGGCACCGTTTCTTAGATTTGCAGGTGCTCATGCAACAATACCAACTAGCCGCCAGTATTCAGTATTTTATATATTAAAAAAAATGCACGCCAAGATACACCGCACATTTCTATCCATAATTAGCGCACTTTCAAAAATGATTCTTTTTTTTGGTGCCGTTTTTGCACCAATTTTCCCAGTCTGCCAGCTCGGGAGGCAACATTTATCTGGTGAATTGAATTACGCCATCACCAAGGACATTTCACTCCAGTTTCATTGTTGTTTCTGAGTATTTTTTATTTATTTAATTTTGTTATCTTACCTTGCTGTGACATGAAAAAAGGCGTATGAAATTTGACTTGAATGAACCTTGACTGCACACTAATTTGGCGTTGTTATCCAGGCAGCAGTCTGTTTCCGCCCTCTAAATTTTTATTTTTTTGTGTGTCTTATGTACGAGTCGTCCCCTTTCCGCTCCCCCAATCGTTCAGTCGTCACCTCTCTATTAATCTTGAGAAGTCCATTGCAGATTCCATTACAGGCTGAAACTCATAACTTTTGTATCCGAAATGGGATTTTTCGCATCATTAAACAGTGCAACTCACTGTTAAATGTAAACTCTTTTAATTACTGTTTATTGCTGTGTATGTTAGGGCTTGCTAACAGATTTCAGTATTCCATTTTTCAAAGAAAATGGGAGGAAAAGGTCCCGGCGTACTTAATGAGAACGGAGTTCTGGTCTTGGGATTTAAGCACAAGGTCACCAGGTGTACAAAACAAGTTTAGGCTGCTCTTTAAAGTGTACATGTTATTTCCTGGGGTGAAAGTCATGTGTTGAAAAATCATTTTTCTCCCATGTTCTTGTTTTTCATAGGTTGTCAGGGTTCATGCTGCCTTCTCCAATTGTCAGCACCGGATCTATATTGGCCTTGTGGTTTACCACCGATTTTGCCGTCAGTGCGCAGGGCTTCAAAGCTGTCTACGAAGGTAAGTTCACATTTGAATAGTTTGTGTAAATTGCAACATTTCTCTGATGATCTGAAAAGTCACCTCCAGTTTATAGCATCGTAATTCTGCACACATTGGCCTCAGCATTCTGTATACTTTCACAATGCACCATTTACATCCAGGAGAAACGTAAGGTTTTTAGGGTGACAGTGATGCAGAGGTTATGTTCCCAATGAGTTTTTTATTTATGCAGCTGTGGTTAGCATCTGTTTTTTAACTGCACAGCATTCAAACATTCTCATGTTGTTATTAATTTATGTATTTATTTATTTTGCTATGTAAAGGCCTAATTTTGCAGTTTTTCCCAATACGTGAGTTGATCGGAAATGCGGTCGGACAGAATGACATTTGAGAAGAGACTGACAAAGAGAAAACAGAACGCAGGAAAATCAACAAAGGGCAATAACAGTATCCTGTAACCCCAGGAAATGAAAACAATATTAGCAAGGAGTTCTTATCGATATGTGAACTGCATGGGAAAATAGAGTGCCACCCTGTGAGGAAATAACACAAGCTGCAAATAAGACATGACAGTGTTGCGCAGGTCGAATGCATTTGTTTATGGTGGGAGCTTCCCCCATGTCATGCAATGAGCCTGGTGAATACTCAACTGCCACCCCATCAATAAGGCCACTGATCATGTCAATCATTGTCTCAGTGAATATTTTTCAGTTCAACGCCATTTCAAATGACTGGAGATTTAAGGTTGTTCTTTCGCATTCCTCTTATTTGCCTGAGATTAAAATAAAACTACATAAAAATATGGGTGAGACCTACAGTTAGTGTTGTTGTCAGTCCTCAGAACAGACAAATCAAAAGGTAGCGCCTCATGTTGAATAAGCAATGTTTTTTCCCTTGTGGAAAATGTAAGTGAGCTAGGGCTCCGCTGGTGATTTATGAGAAATGCTACCCATGTTAATGATTCTGTGTGGGTGACTCACATCTCACTGCTCTTGTCTACATCTCCCCAGTATCAGTCAAAGCATGTATGAGTGTTTACACTGTGTAAATGTAAGGCTATCTTGTCATTTATTTTTCTTCACTTCCTCACGGAAGATGTGCGTGTGTTACCACCAGTGCTTTGTGGTGTGATGACCCCCTTCTCTACCCATGCGGCAACCGCTGTGTGATACTGGTGTACCTATTGACACTGAAAGGCTGGACCCTGACCTTTCGGAGACACGAAACACATGCACACAGACACACAAACTTGTATGACAGGAGGGAATGTGAGTTCCAGCAATCAGGGACAAGCTCAAATGTTCGCATAAGTAGCGTTTTTAATAAAAAGTGAAATATGGACACAACAAGTGGTGTTCAATTGTAATTTTTTTAACACAATAAGCTCACCAAAAAGAGATAATTAACTATTTGTTTACAGATAATTTGATTATGTTCACTGGGTTGTACATGGATTTGGCTTGACCTCTTACTGGTGATGTCATGTTGTTCTCTGGGTTCAAAGTACTGGTGACTGGAGCAACAGCGCTTTTACTAGCGTAGAGAAAGAATGCAAACGATTAGGGAGGAGACAGGGTGAAATTAACAAAGAGAAGCTGGGAGACAGGACGATAACAATTAACATTTCTTGATCATAACTAAAATCAGGTTGATTTGTGGTTCATTGTTGCATGGGTCACAAAAGGAAAATGTGATTGGAAAGCTTTTGGAGTCAATCGTGCATCCTTCATAAACTCCCCTTGAGAATGGAGTGCCTTCCTAATATCTTTTCTTTTTATATTTGTAGCATTTTTGATTCAAATGTTTTTTTCCCAAGCATTGATATTCCAGTTACAGCTTTTCGACCTCGACTGAGTGAATTTCTAGTTTAACATTTCGTCGAAAGTTAAACAAGTCTATGATATTATGGAAGGAGACCAAACTGAATTAGCCGTGTTCACACACCAGTAATGGATGAATTCCAAAGAGAGGTATATAATCTGGGGGAGAGCAGTGGGCTGGAGTTGGGACAATGTAAAGCCAGTGCTTTAAATGAAGCCATAAGTAATGGAAAGCAATCCCTCACTGATAAAAAGCCAAGTTTGTAAACCTACCCTGCCGAGACGAGATAGCCATCAATTAATTTGGCCTCAAAGCCAGAGAAGAGCAGCGGGAGAGAGGTGTGAATGGAGATATTTAAAATGGAAGGGAGATGACTGGCAGCACGAGGGAATCATGGGAGTCCCACAGAGGGAATTGTTATCAGTCTGTAATCGGACATTAGGGAGAAAACTCAATATTAATGGGTGAGGTGGGAGAAATGCTGTGGACATCATCATCATCCTCAACATCAAAGCTAATAGGAACAGCAATGTAGTATCCTGATGAAATCATACAACGATATAGTGGGGATTTGTGTCATATTCAAACTTCCCATCTCCCACAGCTCATCTTGTAGTTTCAAAATAAAATGCTTGTAAAATTAAGCAATAAGAAAATGGTCATATGATGTATTTGTCATTTTCGTGTGTGTTGCGTCATGTGTCTCATAGCTCTTTCCCAAGTTCAAGCTGGAAAGCTGAAGGCGTGTTTTCGCCCTCATGGTGCCAAACGCTAAAATGTATAAATATTTATTCCTCGAGTAAAAGAGTGCCTCTCCCGAAATGAGTTTCAAATTGTCGCTAAGCAACAAGGACCCGTGGCAGAACTTCCCCTGAGCATTTGGTAAGTGCTGCGACGTAAAAGTGCAAAAGCAGCGCCAGGACTGTCCCACACAGAGGAAATATTGTGCAACTTGCAACATTATTTGTGACACTGCTAATTTAAAAGCTGTTCCCAAATAGGACAGATTTCTGCAGATTCCCAAATGAACAAAAATGGGTCACAGTTTTTCACCCCCCATCCTTCCCCCTTTCAATTTTCTATAATGCTTTTGCGTTTTGAGCCCATGCAGCCCATCTAAACTGATGTCAGTCAATCATCAGGCTCATATAGACAAACAACCATTCGGTCTATCCGGACGATTTCGGATCCTTTGGAAATATGGAGGCAAAGCCAAACTAACAGGAGGAGAAGTACCAGAGCTAATAATTAAATCCCAAATCTCACAAATGTGCAAACCTCGAGCCAAGTATGCAGAGTCACAGCTGAATAATGGCTCATTTTGCCTCTCACAAGGAGAGATAATGAACACATTCTTTTCATGAAAACTACATCAGGAAGAATGATCTCATAGAATATCGAAATAATGATGTTTAAGGGATGTAACTATCCTACATAAATGAAGAGCTTTTTGAACGGAAAGCTGCCTGAATTAGTCGATCTTATAAATCTTGTATGTGGGGTTTTCCTCGTGGGACACCATCTCTATGGTAAAGAAAAAATATACATACTCCTATCTTTCTTTTATCTTATTTTTTTCCACCTGTGTTGAAGACTCATGTATGTCCCTGTTTGTCTGTCTGGTTATTTATTTATTTATTTATGTATTTATTTATTGACTCATTGAAGGACTTGCATGCAAGATGACTTGGAATCCCATTAAAGTGACTTTGACCAATAAAAACATGCACAGACGGATGGGCTCCAACATATTCTAAAACATGCATGCAGTACACACATACATGTATGACTTTTGGAGATTAAACGGGATTCGCGTTGGATTTTTGCAAAGGGAAAACGAATAAAGATGACAAGAAAAAATACAAGTCACTTGTAGGTGTCCACTATGTGTCATGTGTCCAGTTATCCTGTATGAAGTTCTAAAAAATCCCTCCGGGCTACAAAATGTAGAGGGTGATAAAAATACAACAAACTGGGTCCGGACCATGCAGCTGCTTTTAAAACAGCTTCTACCATTTTGGAGAGACTTTTTTAACAAGATTTTGAAGTGAGTCTGCGGAACTGCAGACTCCCAACCCATGTTGTCGTTGATCTCAAACATGTTTGTTGTTGTTGATCTGTGTCAAGGTCTGTCACATCAACCTAATACAAACCATGGGCAAAGCTTTGTAGACGAAACTAAAAGGTTCTTCTTCCCTGTGGTAGTCTCGTTTGCACCTGTGTGACTAGAGTAGTGGAATCTGCCACCTGTGGTGAATGACGATGTGGATAGACCACCAATTGCAAAAACTATTTGTCAATAAATGTTGTTGAACATTCACAATGCATTTTCTATGAAAAGAAAAGCAGTGGAAAAATGGCTAGGAAGGTGAATTAAAAAAGACAAATACTATAAAAGATTTAAAAAGTAATAAGGGAGTATACACATGTATTGGTGCTGAAACACGTGGATGTGGTGGTTTGTTAGCTTCTTTTGTGTTAAAGATGCAAGCTACTAGCATATACATTTTAAACTTTGATTAAGTAAGATGCATAAGCCGTCTGGCTCGCTTCATTTCAATTTAAGATCCATTTAAGTTAGTGTGGCAAGTGGATATTGTGTGCTGTTATTCTTTATGCATTGTGCATTGGGGTAGAAGCATACTGATGATATGATACATGAGAAAAGCATAGAACCACATTCTTAAGTTGATGGTGTATTTTATTTCCCCCTAATTACTCGTTAAATTAGTATTTGTTTTCCTTCATGAGTTTGGACTCATAATCAACCACTGGGACCAACTTCCAAAACTTGCTGTCTTGATGTAGAGCTTTGCTTTGCAACAGACACTGGCAAGAGTCTAGTGCTGTCACGACTTTTGAATGCAAAAAGATTGCAGTTTCCTGCTTTGGCAATTCACATCCTTCGACATGTTGTTACCCATGAGACAAGCTTTTTCATCTGTAGTCTTTTTTTTCTTCTCTTTTTTACACCCTCTAGCTAGATAGTTTTCTTAGTGGCTCCTTTATTTTTCAGAGTTAACCAATTTCAAAGGGAAGCACATAAGAACGTTAGAAGGTTGCAGCAGTGAAATGCATTTTTTCAAGTCATATGGAAAACATATGGGTTGTTGGCAATGAAACAAAACTATATTTGAATGAGTGACATGACTTTCAGTTTTCCATGGAAGATGTTTTGTAAAAGTGTCACATGCTACGGCATTATTTTATTCTAGGTATAGTCTCAGTCTACCGTTCCTTGCGGCCTCAATTATTCATATTTTAATATTTAAATATGCTCTCTGCTTTTGTGGAAGTCAGATTGTTGTCATGAATCCCAAAAATCACCTGAATGTGGTTGTCCTCTGTCTCAATCTGCTCCTTTCTTTGTGGGTGTTTCTTAGAATCTTGTTGGTTAGGAAAATGAAAAGTAATTAAGAACCTAAATACTGATTGGCTCAAGCAAATTTCAAAGATATTCAGTATATAGTCAAGCATTCATTGATTTTTAACACTGCTTGTCTTGAAGAGGGGTATGGGGAGTTGCTGGAGGCCATCCCATCTGATTTAGAGCGAAAGGCAGATCACACCATGAACTCATCGCCAGGGCACCGAGAGAGACAAATGACCATTCACACCCACATCTGCATCGTCACTGAGTGGGAATCCAGACCACGCTGCTTGCATACAAGTCAGCAATACAGATTCAAGCACTGAATTAGATTGACACAATATTTGTCTTGGACTTTAATTTACCTTCACGTCTTGCGGAGCAATAAGGGGAACTCAGACACCTGCAAAGTCGCACACATTTAAATGATTTGTCCTTTTGACTTGCATGTTCTTCATGTGACATTGGTGAATCTACTGAGCATGACAAATGGCACTTATTCGCTTTACTGTTTGCTTCCTGTTTATCAAAACAATATAAGTACAGTAAAGTCTCGTTATATCGATATCGGTTATAACGATAGTACCGCTTATTACGATATTATTTTCATTTCCCTTGCACATTTCTAGTCTTTTTATGTATAATTAGTACCGTTTAGTACGATACCCGGTTGTTACGATAATCCGGTTATTACGGTGCTCCTTTTCATCCCCCGCCGGCCATTTTTGTTGTTTACATCGATATATCCGTCGCGCCATTGGTCAACTTGGTCACGTGTCTTGTTACGTGAGCAGCTCTCCCGAGCAGACGCCATTTTCAGACGGCAGCTCGTGTGTATCAGACGGCTGCTCGTGTGTCTTCAACAATGGACTGTTTTGGATGCCATCAGAGCAATTTCCAAAGCGTGGAGCACGGTGTCCGAAAACACCATCAAGAACTGCTTCCGTCACTGCAAATTTGAAAATCCAGGGTGCAGTGAGGAAACATCTGCAGCTAACGAAGAGGATGACAACAACATTCCTCTTGCAGTGTTGGCTGAAAAGCTAAAAGTCGCCGACATTGCATCGTATGTCGCAGTCGACAAAGACATTGCGACATTCCCAAGCTCATCAGATGCGGATATCGCAGCGGAGGTCAAAGTCAAGTATGCCACAGTAGATTCCCGTGATGATGATGATGCTGATGACGATGAAGAAGAAGCGACTGAATGCACACCTTTTGCAACTTCGACAAAAGCGTTGCAAGGGGTTGCGGACACGCGATCTTTCTTTGAATCCGTAGAAAATGCATCCGTTTTTTTAGAAACGTTAAACAAGATGGAAGTGTTCATATTAAAATATAAAAATGGGAAGCAGAAGAAGATTGATGACTTTTTTAAATAGCTTACATACATACTAATTGCAGTGTTATGTACATGTACTGTTACATGAATGCAAGCGTTTTTTGCAACAGTGTTTGTTGTTTTGTCTGCTGAAGCGTCATGATTTTGAAAATGACTGTACATTCCATACTGTGCATTAAAGGGCAACCAACATCACTTTTTGTGTTTCTTGAGTCAGTCAAAAAGCTGTTGTAACGTCACAGCTGCGCGCCGGCATTCTATTCAGCCACTCTCGAACGTCACGTAAGTTATGTAAACGTTGCAGTTTTGGTTTTTCATCCATGTACAGTATTTAATTGTGTTGCATCCAGATATCTTTATTGTTTGCAACAATCACTGTTTTTCATATGATTGTACATGCTGGCGTTCGTGGCTTCGTGTGAATAGAACTTGACGATTTAGCATTGGTTGGTTGCATTTTTGAAAGGAAATAGTCATTAAAAAGTGTAAAGACGTTTTTATTTTATGCACAACTTTATTTTTCACTTCACTACTGTACAAAAAACATGTTAGATACGCAATCCATGAACCCAATGATGAAATTACATGCCATAACAAAGATGCCGCATTTACGCGCCCCCCCCCCCCCCCCCCCCACAGGATCGGATATATCGATAGTCCCGGTTATATCGATATTTTTTCGGATTCCCTTGCGTATCGATATAACGAGACTTTACTGTATAAAGAAATAAAGAAGCCAAAAGCACAGACATTGTCCATTTTTTTACTTAAAACTCATGAAAAAAAAAATATAAAAAACACACAACATTCTGAGCTTCATAGTATGAATATGCCAATACAGTTATTGGCTTCTTCCGAACATTCCTCCAGTACTGGTGGACTTGAATACTACTTTTTAATGTCACACTTATCACGTTTCACAATGGCGCCAACCTTCATTAGGCAGCAGAATTATTAAGCTTGTAGATTTGTCAACAACAACACTGCCTCCATCTGTGTGAGAGAAAGTAAATTCTCTTGGAATTGCTCTTGATTACCGTGTTGAGGGACTACTGCAGAGTGTGTGCGCAGTGATGCAAGTGGTCATCTGTACAAATATGAGATTAACTCTTTGAAGTGGTTGGCTGTAAACATTTATCATTAGTACTGCTTTGATGTATGTGAGTGGATGAGAACACACTCTCAAGCGTATGTGTTTGCCAATTTCACTGAAACTATGCCCTCCTCCCCTGTCAGCTGTCAATCAAATACCCTATTTGCTTAAAGCCAACAATGAATGGACTACCTGCAATCGGCTTGTTCTGGGACGAGTCCACAGTATAACAATGACGCTCTCAAGCGACCTTTCATACCGGCGCATCTTGTCTGTCTGTCTGCTGTATCAAGTAGAAATTATTACCTGCTACTGCAAAATATACTCTTACATTAAGTGGAGATGGCAATTTTTTGATGAGTGTTCCCTTTGGCGATATTATCTCTATAATTGCAGTGTTTTTTTAACTTCCATTTCATGTTTTGTTTGTTCAGTTCTACCTATTATGACTCTCTTGAGACTGTGTGGTCCTTGCGTTTGCATTTGTAACCGGCCTCACGCCTAGGGGATACCTGGGTCGGTCCAAAGCGCTTCACAGGCCGGTAGCACTGTGAACGACGAGGAAAGACGACACGAGACAACCGTGTTAATCAGCTTCACACAACGGCATTTATGACCACTTACTCATCAAAACATCAATTTCAATATCAGAATACATTCATGTGTAGATCTATACATTCAACATCTATACATTGTATATATCCTCCACATTCGCACATGCTTATGCACGTCTGCCCGCTCGTGTGTGTTGTACTGGGAACTACAATTGACATCCAAAAATCCAAATTCATCAAAGCCACAAAATATTCATCAAAGCCACAAAACAAGGTTTCATATCTAGCATCGCCCAATAAGTCCCCAATTACTTTAACATCTTGAGAATGTCTAACACTTATTATTTTGAATACCTGTGAACGACGAGGAAAGACGACACGAGACAACCGTGTTAATCAGCTTCACACAACGGCATTTATGACAACTGCGCATGCGTGAGCTGAGCCTACATCGCCTTCCTCTGTTCCACTCACAGGCGCGTAGCGCCCTCTCCTGACTTGGTAGTCTAATCGACTAACATACAATAACAGAGGTCGTTTCTAACCCCCTACACTCTCCCCTGATTTAAAAGATGTCCCCCGACATCTTGACTATACCAACAAGTAGTCAAGTACCAGTAGAAGCACAGTCATCTGTCTGGTCTCCGTAGGGTGGTGTCAATCACATTCTACTGCAACTACATTCAAGTCCATACCGTCGGGGTAGAGTAGCAATAGTGTTCAGGTCGCACTAGATAATGAGTCGTGGGGTAAAGCATGCAAGTATACAACACATTTGCCCCAGGTCTCCAAGCCTGGTATGATGGATGACCCAAGTGTTCATATGTAAATATCTCTCTGGGTCTTAGAGTACGAGTAGACCTTCGTGGCAGCGATTCAATTCCACTTTGTGACGCGGTTTCCGATTCCACCAACTCCGCCGGCGCTCCTGCATCACCCTCATTATCATCCATTACAAGTTGTTCCGGGCTTCCCTCAGCAGGCAGGCTGTCAGCTGGTGTTGGTTTTGGTAATGATGCTGGTACGACCAATGGAAACGCTTCCTCTAGCTGCTGCCCATCCTCTGGTTCCGTAGTTTGTGCCTGGGGGTGGAATTCTGATGCCACAGCTCTTAAATTGCGCGGTTTAGGTTGAGACACCTGATGACTGCCTGTCCTCCTTGTATACACAGGTAACCGTCAGAGATTGTATGAACATCCCTCCTCTTCATCTGAATATCCAGACTCCTGCCCAACTGCTTCCCTGCTATAAGCCTGTCTGTCTAGCTGTTTTTTCTGCTTCTTTGCCTGTCTGTCTAGCTGTTTTTTCTGTTTATTTGGCTGTTCAACTGGCAAATCATTGACAGACATTAGGAGATTACGGTGCAACACACGGGTAGTTTTGTCTCCGTTTTCTGCCTGAACCTTGTACACTGGTCCATCTCCCACTCTTTCAGTGACCCTGTGGACTTTTTCCTCCCAGTAAGCCCAGAGCTTGCCAGGTCCACCCCTCTCAGATAGGTTCCTGACAAGTACACGATCCCCTGGCTGGAGTGCAATGCCTTTAACACCACGGTCATAGTATTTCTTCCTTTTTTCAGCGCTCTTTTGACTGTTCTCGGAGGCAATTCTGTAAGCATCCTGCATTCGACAGGCCCACTTACGTGCATATTCCTGTCGGCTTTTTACTTCTTCGTCCGCTGTCAGACCATAAACTAAGACGATGGGCAACCGGGGAGACCTCCCATAGAGGAGGAAGAACGGTGAATAGCCAGTGGACTCATGTCTTGTACAGTTGTACGCATGAACTACATGAGGCAAAAAGTCTTTCCACTCAGCTTTCCTTTCTTCTTGGAGAGTGCGTAGCATCTGTAACAATGTTCTATTCAGACGTTCTACAGGGTTGCTCTGCGGATGGTATGGGGTGGTTCGGGAATGCGCAATGCCAGACAACTGTTGAAGCCGCTGGAATAGACTGTTTTCAAACTCCCGACCTTGATCATGATGTAGTCTCTCTGTATAAGCGAACCGTGGAATAAAATCACTAAAGATTTTCTCAGCAGCAACCTTGCCTGACTTACTCTTAGTCGGGTAGGCTTGTGCAAAACGAGTAAAGTGGTCTACCAGGACTAGAATATACTCATAGCCTCCTTTACTTGGCTGCAGATGGAGATAATCAATCGAAATCAGCTCAAATGGGGCACTAGTAGTGATGTTGCCCATGGGTGCTTTTTCCGGAATGGTGGGGAGTTTCTGTTTAATGCAGGAACACTGGCGAATGACATAGTTTTCTATTTCATGCTGCATGAATGGCCAATAGAACCTCTGCCTTGCAAGGTTGATCACCTTGTCAGCTCCAACATGACCCATGTCATCATGCAGGTGTTTAAGCACCGTCGACTTCAGCTTACTAGGGAGAACGAGCTGTTTCCATTTCCCCGCCTGTCTGTATAAAATCCCCTTGTCCAGTTTCAGTCTATTCCATTCGTGTACTAGTCTCCTTGCCTCTGGTCCCATTTGTCTATTATCTTTGTCATTGGGGTTCCATCCCCTCCTCTTCAGTGTCATTACCTCAGAGATTGACGCATCCTCTTCCTGAGCAGCTCTGATATCATCTGGAGTGATAACGGGGACTGTCACCGGAAGAAAATCCTCACCATCAGAGGTGAGTTGCAACGCCGCCATCCATGGCACATCCTCCTCAGCCACAGCCTTGTCCCCCTGCCATATGGTGGAAACCACGTCTGGGGGCAAAGTTTCAGTGTACTCCTCTGTGTGTCCCTCCAGCTTAACTGGATAGCGCGACAGTGTGTCGGCGTCAGCATTCGCCTTGCCTGGCCTGTACTTTATTGTGAAGTGGAAATCCGCCAAATCACCCACCCAGCGATGTCCATTCCACTCACTATTTTAGTGGTTACATACAAACCAAGGGTTCAGTTGTCATTCATTTACGTGTGAGTATGACTGATTGAATTGACGGCAATACTCACGTAGCTCATACAATTATTCAAATTCCATGTGTTCCATACTTGGCGAAGAAAGAAAATTCTGACTTGGATCTATGTGTTCGGTGATTGCCCTCTCTCTCTTTTCTCAGACTTTGTGATTTGTCTTTTTGAAGCATGGAATGGATTAATTCTATTTTCATTCATTTTAATGGGGAAACATTATTTGACTCAGATTCATTGTCATGGAGTTTTGTGCAGTCATATTTAAAGATACTGTCCTGTATTATATCACTATTTAATTACATTTATCTCACTCACACACATAGACACAGACACAAACACACACAAACAAACACACACACTCATACACACAAATCATTTCTCTAGTGTGCGTATTTTAATAGTCTATATACACGAACATTTTGAATACCAGCTCAAACAGTATGCTGTTCCTAGTTGGGATTTTCAAATCATTATCAGGATAAATCGACCTAATCCCTCTTCTGTCCAGGGAAAAGAAAACAGAGTGTTGTGAACACGAAGACCAGTGATGGCATTATCACGTGTCATTTTGGTTGAAAAACAGTCACTTGGAGTCCATTATATTTGCTAAAAATAACATCTTCTACACTATATGCTATCATGGCGCATATCTGAATGCTTGGCAGCAAAATGTGTGGGTTGAACCATGTAGGGTAAATCCAGTCTTAGTTGGTTAAATAAACACACCCAACTCGGCTGCTGTTTGTGCTGTTCAAGTATGCTGGACACTAAATCTAAAAGTGATTTTCATGCCAACACAGTCAGCGGGGGAACGTTTCTTGGCGCAAACAAATCGTTAAACCTGAGGGGGAAAAGCACAAAGGGATTTGCCAACTTTGATGATCAGATCCCACTCCACATTTGTCGAAAATGCGCGTGTATGTGGCTGTGTTGGCGGACAGTTGCAGCACTAAACCACATCAACCGCACCACCATTGGAGTTCATGCACAAGGGAGGTGTGGGGCAGAGGCGTCACATTACTGTTGTTTTTCTTGTTCCATCGTTCAAGGCTGCAATGTCAAGCATCCAACTATGTGGTACAATGTGTTTGTATGTGCTTGTTTTTGAGTGTTTGCATGTGTGTGAGGCTATGTTGGGCCAAAGGTGACCTACACACAGTGTTTCAGTCTGTGCCAACAGTCTCTGTCTCTCTTTCTCTGACTCCCCGCCCCCCCTCTCTCTCTGTCTCACACACGCACACACACAAACACGCACACACCCAAACACACACACACACACACACACACACACACACACACACACACGCACACACACGCACACACACGCGCACACGCACGCACACACACGCACACGCACACACACACACACACACACACGCACACACACACACACACACACACACACACACACACACACACACACACACACACACACACACACACACACACACACACACACACACACACACATACCTGTAGGAAATGGATAAGGTGGTGTTCAACCTTCTCTGTCGACAATGTAGTGAAATCAATCTGACATCTGGGCCGCTTAGCATTTTTGCTCGCGTTATTTTTTGTCCTGCCTGAGTTTACAGGGCAATAAGGTGGCTGAGCATTTTTCATATTCCTCAGTGCTGCATTTATGGATGAAAGGGAATGTCTATTTCACCATCTGAAATATTTGTCATTAACTTATTCATTTCTTGCTGCATGACAACACTAAATTTACTTTGCATTTATACTATCACAGCAGTAATATCACATTACTGATGTGATAACCACACTTAAAAGATACGATATAGATAAAATGAAACTATATGTTTTTTATTTGTCCCGTTCGTTAAACTGACAGTATAATCCAGATTTTAGTACATTAGGAACATTGCCCAAAACACCCTCTTGCACTCCCCATGATATACCTTCAATGTTTCAGAAAACAGAAATCACTGCACTCAAGAACAGCCCATCAGTGACAGAAGGCCACACCAAAGAGGTGTCAATCATTTTCCGGTCGTTAGCATGCACCTGCAGCCTAACAGTGATTTGTTAATTTGGATTACAGGTGTTTTGCTGATACTAAATTGGAATATCCACCTCTGTAAAATGAAATAATTGTCCATAAAATGCTGGAATAGCAGCATACAGGTTGTTGATCAACCTGTCGATCACGATCGATTTAATGGGCACCCATCCGGTACACTATTAACTCATTCAGTGCCAGACATGTGCAAACGTGTCCACTCCAGTGCCAGGGTTTTTGTCATTTTCACTCCAATTCCAGGATCCGCAGAATATTGAGTTTTGGTCTTGGATTTGGATTTGCCTTTATTAGTCTCGAAGTGGAGACATTTACATTTCACAGCAGCAAAGTGATGAAAGGAATGAAAGTAGAAAAACAAAATACATGAGCTGCTGGAAAGGCAGCCACTCTCGCGGCGCCGTCTTGTAGTCAAAAGGAAAAAAAAACTAAATAAATAATATCACAAAACAAAGACAATATGACAACACAAAGACACAGAGAGTCATTCATTCTTAAGCACCTTCTGTACCCTCTTTTGTTATATGAATCAGTTCTAGATGAACGAGGAGAGGATCAAAGTGTCTTTTCACCAGTGTATCAGGGACATCATGGTGGAATGTGCACATTGACTACAAGCTAAATGTTGAAAGCAAACACGCAGCTGTAGCATCCATTGACGAAAAGAGATTGTCTCACATCACCTGTCCCACATAAATCCGCTTCAATTCCAAACTGCGACACATATGCATCGGACTACATAAACATTCAATGCAGCATACGAAACCTCAGAATCTCTTCTGTTATTGGACAAAAAAGTTATTTCCTAAATGATATGGGTCTGTAGTTATATGAGCTTGAAATGAGGGCGGCTGTCCAAAATACAGTGCAAAACATACATATTGGTTTATATTGCGCTTTAACAACAGCTCAAGCTGTTGAATTTTCGTTGTCACTTGACATCACAGCATTCACTGATGTATATGTGAATTTTACATATTTTACCTCACAATCTGATTTTTCCAGTCACCAGGGAACTTCTGCGTGCTACCTCAAAATGCACCTGAAACAATCAACTCTTCTGAGAAAGAAATAGAATGCATTCAGTGTAAAACATTAATTGGTCCAATTACCCTGCTAAGATTCTCACAAAGCGTAGTGGTAGCATTTGATTTATTTATAGCTCCGTATTGAATATCAAAAGAGAGCTCTGCATTTTCAACTGAACAGAGGCACACTTATTAACTGTAATTCATTTTTTTGTTTTGTTTCTCTGAAGTTCATGTGAAGGAAACAGTCGCGTGGCCATTGATAATGTTTATGTCAGATGACATCATTTTCTAAAAGGTCTTTCTAATTTAGTCACTGAAGCGCTTCAGTCCTTATGAGGGAGGGATCCAAAGTGAGAAATTGAGAAGATATAACTGTTCGTGTTGGAAGCCGATAATGTCTCATTCATGGCCTGGCAAATCGGGTTCAAGGTTGGTTCATTGATTCCAAGCCCTGGGCCTCGATTCGGCCATGTGATGCTGTTGGCCCGACTCTAAAAGGAGCACTGAACCTTCGGTCTCCCACTCAGATGAGTGGAATGCTATTCTTGTCGTTAATCACTTAAATTGATGATGCATGAAGGAGATTATATGAATCTACAGATGCTATTGATTTTCCAGCATAATATTCTTCTGGAAATAGTGTTTTCAAAGTCACACATACCTACCCTGGATGACTTCCATGTTAGCCCGGGGTTTAATTCCACTTGGTGTTGTAAAATTAGCAAATAGGCAAATTGTATATGATAAAGTTGGAAAAATTTACTTGATAACTGTAAAGCCTGTTTGACCGTCACATTGACAGTACATATCAATCGCCTTATCATTACTTTTAACAAACACACTCAAATTATAGTCTTATGCGTGAATTTTATCATGCTGTTGTTCATTTGATTAGGTTTTTTTTTGGTCTTATTTCCCAAGTTATAATTCAGTCCACATCTTTGACAACACCACAATAGTCTCGATGGGAATTGGGGGCAACGATAACCATTTTCATATCTGTGTCCCCATTTTGTCCTTTGTGTTTCTCTGCCTGATAAGCAAATTCATCGAATCAGTGTGGGAATCTTGGTGAAGCAAACTCTTTGCTTTTCACCCTATAAGATGCACACATTTTCCTTTTTCCAATGCGTGCTTTCTGCCCCCCCCCCCCCCTTGCCACTCGCCAGCTTTCTAAAACCAGCTCTGTCTTGCACCTTAAGTCTTTCATGCATAACTCTGAACCAAGGGAAGTCTTATTATCAAGTTCATACTGAGGCTTGCTCCCAACAACTGTCTATTTCTGACATCCTGGGCATCCCTTCCTTGGCAAATTTCAAATTGAGGTTATTCTCCTTTGTCAGGTATTACTCTGGCGCTAATAGAGGGCTGTGCATCACTGTTCTGTATCATCAGCATGTTCTACTATTTTCAGGGTGGACGCTTAATCAACTGTGCTGATTATACTGTTGCTGAAACTGGGAAACACAATTGATTTTGATCTTTAAACATTTGTCCATTTGACTTTGGTCATTCGATCGTCAATTATTAGTGTCTAGAAGAAATTGACACAACATCAAGTGGATATCATAGATGCAAACAGCAGGTGAAGTCAACAAGATATATTTGTGCAGAAATTAACTAACATTTAACCACATTTCCGACACCCCACCTGTTTAACGAATACTTTTTATTTTCCTATAGGAACTGGGGTAATAATACCTGTCATGTTTTTGCGTCGAGTCATAAACTTTTTTTTTGCACCACGGACTGGTTCAAACAAGTACATGGTTTTCGCAAACATGTAATCATTAAAAAGTGAATTATCGAAAGATGAGATGGTTCATTGATAATTTCGTCCGGTGCATGCATGGCTAGTTCGCGCAGTTCTACTTTGGGTGCGACTCGGCGAAATGATTTAATAGGATTCTTATAATACATTTTTTTTAAAGTCAGACTTTGTCCAATGGCTTCATTTACACCACCTTGTTTTGGTGTAAATGATTCCACACCAGCATCACGAAGGAACCATCTTTTCAAAATCGATTCATGTTGGAAAGATAACAACATGTTATCTTTATATTGTTATTGTTTAGTATCTTACACTGGTCCCTCTACTCAGGAAATTTCTCAACTAGAAAATATGTATGTATTGATGGGTTTTCCATTTAAATGCTCGAATTTGTTCCTTCCCACTTCCGTAGACAAATATGGGAGAAGTCCCTCTTAGCCAATGAGATGCCAGGATCGGTAATAGTCAATGGCAGAGCATCTACAAGTCTGTTGCATTCCGGAAACTCAAAGCTGTGAGTTGCACCCAACACTGTAATTTTTCCTTTCATGTTTTGAAATTTATTTTGTAAGTAGAGGGAATATTTTCCTGCTGATGCGTTTTGTAGCTTCAAAATTTCACAAGAAGAGGTGTTTGCACGGAGAGGTACCAGTGTACTTTCTGATGTGTTCAACTTCCAAACTGCAGGAGAGAAAGAAAAGCATGTCTCTGATTTCCCGGTGTCATGAACATTTCCAGTGCATCTGATCACTCGTTTATGCTCACAAGTGCTCACTGTATTTTTACAATTTTTGCTATGTAATCACCAAGACCTATTTATATTTGCCTTTGGAATGTAATCGACAGTGGTGGTTACTTTGGGGCTGATGTATAAGCTCCCAGGAAAAAAAGAAAAAAAAAACTTTCTCTCCTTGCGGCGCTTTCCGAAGTAGCCTGCGGACTGATACTGCAATTTCAGTTTCTTTGTGTTGTGAGAATTTCCGATTATGCAGTACTCCATTAAAGTTCATCTGTGTGTAATGCTCTGCTTTGAGCAAGTGGTTACATGTATGTTTTCACATGATTATGAGTTTGTATAGTATAAAGTAACTGTTTGACTTGCAGCAGATGAAGCAGAAAATTAAATGCAGGGCATGCATAATAAGGCAACAGCGCATGTATATGAGATGAGCATGTGTGACCTGCACCATAGAATAATATCCAGTCAGAGAAATGATGTACAACACATCATGCTGCTGCATATTTTCTAACGGGAAACGAAGGATTGTAAAAAGCACGTTGGAGGGTAAGACGGGAAGAAAATCCGTGAGAACGAAGATAATGCATCATGATGCATACGGCGAAAGGTATAAAGGAGTAGTAAAGAAAGGAGCAGTGTTGTAGTTGAGCAGCACAGAAGAGTGAAGAGGAAAGAGCGACAGGCAAACAATCTGAGAACACCAAACACTTTTCAGGCTGAAAGAGAAAGAGAAAAGTCGGGTTTGCAGGAAAAAGTAGAAGATAGGAGCAGAATACCAAACACAAACACTATTCTTCAAACTATACACAAATCATTGCTGGTACTTAGAATTATACGCATCACTCAAATGTCCGTATCAATTGTGTTTGATTGTTTGACTTATGTCAGGTGGAATCCAATGGATGATATTTTTTCCTCTATCATCATAGAAATACACAGTTACACTAATGGTTCGACTCTGCCAGGAAATGTGTGTGTGTGTGGGGGGGGGGGGCATGGTCTTAAATCAGGTTCTTGGGCTGTATGAACCAGGGTCCACTTGACGGGAATACAACAATATAGGGAAGGAAAACAATAGCTCATGAGCTGAATAATGCTGAACATTCAACCTGTTTCACGCCGATTCCACTTGAGATTTATTGTGAAACTAAACATTAAACAAAAACAATTTAATATTGTGTATTTAGAACAACTACACCATTTTTACTTCTTGACATTTTCATTCTGTTCAAAGGGGAAAATGATCACCTAAACTAGTATGTCATGACACAACTGTATTTCTTAGTTGGCGGAAACTGGCACAGAAAGATCTCAGCGCAAATTCGAACCCAGAACTCAAGGCAGAGAAACACACTGTGGTGCACAATGAAAAGGAGACAAATACAACACTTTCTGTCCTATAATATAATTATCTGCTTAAAAAAATCAATAATAGGTTGTTACTTACCCATGTAAGCTATTAATGGTATTACTTCAAATACACCTTTGTTGATGGAACACTGGGAGACGAGAAGAAAAATACTAATGAGAGGATTAGTCAAGTCGGAATATTAGGAAACAAGGAATAAAAAGATTAAAGGCAGAAAATGGAGGAGCAGTGGTTCGACACCTTTTTTTAACCATCATACTCAGTTGGTACACACACACACACACACACACACACACACACACACACACACACACACACACACACACACACACACACACGGACACACGCACACACACACACACACGGACACACGCACACGCACGCGCACACACACACACACACACACACACACTCCACAGAGCTATCGCGAGCTATCGCTATAAAGAGAGAGAGGGAGAGAGAGAGAGTGGGGGGGGGTAGGAAGAGGGAGAGAGAGAGAGAGCACAGGTTACACAAGAAGACAAGATCAAGAGAAACAAATGGACATTGTCTGCAGGGCAAATGAAGACACAGCTAATGAACACGATCCGGAAAATTGACATGCTACATATTAGTGGTTGGATTTGCATGTGACACATATGTATTACAAGGAAAAGACTCAGAGCTCACAAGCATCTTATACCAATCCGAATGAATAATTGTGTGTTGAGATGCATTTTCAGAGGATAGAAAAAAACATCAAATAACCTTTGAGATTCCAAGCTAAAAATGGGCCTGACATTTTCAAGATGATTTTTCGTCTGAGAGAAACAGTAGCTGATTATGTTTTGACAAATAAACTTGCATAATTGCCTTGCATTTGACATCCCGGACCCAATTGGTTTGGATTTTGGTTTGTATTTGGCTTTATTAGTCTCGCAGTGGAGAAATTTACATTTCACAGCAGCAAAGTTGTCAATTGCTCGATTTTAAATCACATCTCACCAATTTTTTTTAGCACATAAGGTAGACTGACAATTTATCACAAATTGCATTGTAGTAACGCACTCTACGTACGGATGAATATGTTCTTTTGCAAACTTTAATTCAAATTCCTTCTGATTACATCTGCTTTGCCATTCACATACACATATAATCGCGTCATGTTTTCGTCATACTGGAACTAGGACTACTTCTGTTTTATGTCTAAGAAATGTCGTCCTATTAGCTTAATGCTACAATGTGCACAATTTCATTGCCGACTGTTAGACTGAAAGTGAAATGTGTTATTATTTTACTGTTACATTGGTTTACACTCACATAAGAATCAAAACAAAAGTGACTGTTTTTATTGAGGAGGCCACTCTCTCCCTCCGTGTCTAAAAATCATGGGAAATGTAATGTCGTCGAGTAACCTAATTCTGTGTTTGTCATTTTGACACCAATGAAAGCTGAGCCTTTCTGGTGGAATATTTTCAATGTTACAATGCACAAACGAGGTAAATGGCAAAGCCGACCTATAATAGCTGTTTGGATCAAACAAAAGAGATTGGATCATGCAAGCTAACACTGTGCCCCCCTGAGCAGTCACTGTGCCTATTAGTTGTTCAAAAACAAAACAAAGCAAAACTAAAGTCCAAATATAAAAAAGTTCTCCGTGAAGGCTCTTGGTCTATCACGCTGTCCATCTGCAGCAAACAGATGTGACATTCTGTCTGGGTTATGGGTTCGACTTAATACGACCATGAAAAAAGTCTTAATTGTACTCATTATCCAATAAAGAGCCAATAATGAGTGAGGCGAGTGATATGAAGCAAAAACAGTCAACTGCTGTCAAACTGCAGCCTTCTTGCTTTCTTTTACATCCGTTACCGCAAAGAGTCACACACTCGCTCTTCATCTCGCTGTTTGTCTTCCATCTCCGAATAGTTTCTTTTCACAAGGAGCTGTTGATGGGATGAAGATAACGGACTTTATTCCGTTGGAGTCCTCAAGGTGTCAAGACATGGGGCTGTAATTTATTTTTCTTTTTTTTCAAGATGAGTTGAGAGGGAGGGCAAAATTATGACTCACTCAGGAAGTATCATATCGTACCACGGTAGGAGGTAAGGTGAGTCCGTGAGTTGCTAAACTCTCATGAGATCTATTTAGATGAAATCCAGCTGCCTCTGCGCTCTACCTGACAGAGTCCCTGATTTGAATATATTTGATATTGCTTCCTTTTTATGCTCCGATAAAGGTAAAAGGAGATCGTTTGTGAAAAGCGAGGAATCATGATATATTACTCAATTATTTTCCTGGGGTTAACACATTGCCGACCAGTCACTTGAGGTTTCGTTTTAGGGGTCGACTGTGTCACAATCTTCAACTTGGTTTCTTCAATCTTTTGAGGGTCACTCCGTGTGCCAGGTAGAGAAGGTCATTTGGTCAGATTGGCGCATGTTAAATGCTCATGTTATCATCCAATTACCATGCAGTCTTTATGCTGTATGAAAGCAATAAATGGAAGTGAATTTGACTACACTGGCTCATTGCTCAGATAATAATTGCTCATTTCTTCATATTATTGTCGACCACTGCGCGTTTCTCATATGACTGCAGAGCAACTGCATCTTCCTTTCTACTACACTAATCTGCTTAGAATGTGAACCAACATTCAAAAGCTTGGGTAAATTCCCGTTTTGAAACTAAAAAGGAAAAAGTTGTAACCATTGTTGTTTTGTATGGCGTCTTCTATAAAAAAAAATTCTTTGTACCTTGAACCAGGAGGGCAAATACGAGTACAAAGCGATTGACCGCGATAGAGGAGGTAAATGTGAAAGCATACTTAATGTCAGGGTCTACCATCGTTGATACGTTGATTTGTTCTGTATTGCCTGTGTCAATAACGCTTACCCGTGAAAAACAGTTTGAATACGTACTAAAGTTCTAGACTAACAATGGTTGAATGTCATGTCTGTTTACCGGTATTAAAATTGCCCTTCTCTACTTGCAATAGCTAAAGTTGAGGAAACATGCAATATGAGACATTGCCTCGACATCGTTGCTGTAATTTCAAACTTGACATTCAAGAAATGACACATTATAGCACCCTAACATATGGCAATTGCTGATTTTCATATTCTGACAGTGTGGCATTTAATGAATTGAAGATGCGTTATATATTCCATTTTTTCAAGGATTAGTCATTTTTACCCACCATGTTGGCAGTTGAGTCGAGGACAAGTCTTCACCTGTCGCACTGTACACACTAATAAAAGAGATATGGGAATGTGTTGCTTTACAGATAACCTGTAACCCCTCTGGCATTCCATTTCTTCTTTCATTCCACCAATTTTCTCAAGAGCAACTTAAGACCGACGCCTGAGAAGTCACTTCCGACTCACTGATCGGCCTTCATTTCAAATCAGTTCAACGGTTTGGCAAAAACAGAGAGCTCTTAGAGACCCGAATAAACAGATTGAACCGCACGTGGTTATGCAAGCACTCCTGAAGAGTATATTGTACGTTTACATGGTGAAGAAAGGCCAAGTCATGTTTTAAAAATAGCGGATTGGTGTTGCTTTGAACAAAGCCCTTGTCTTCTCACTTCTGTTTGCCCCAATCCTCTGCTTTATTGCTAACGTCTTGCTCTCTCTCTCGAATGCCTTTTTTCCTAACTTGTGCCTCGAGGGTCATATGCATTTGGATGCGTTTGCGCCGCTGACTGCATACTCACCTCACCAGCTCATCCAAGAACAACAGTACACATTTTCCAAGTAACATTAGGACAAGACATACGTGCAATATGTCCGTCTTGCAGCCTGTGGCCTGATGTTGCTCTCATATTGTCTCCACCAATGCAATTGAAATTTGTTGGACCGAGGCACTGGTGTAAAAGCATCATAGTCGCCATATATGTTTGCACAAAATATCACACATAATCCTTTTATAAACTATAATTAGCTCATTATTTCCTGTGATATTGTCAGTGAGCACCATCACGGCTACTTATGTCCCTCAGGGGGCTCCCCTTATGGTTTTAGCACCAATCTGTTCTCAGATCTCGGCAATCTCAGCTGGCGAGAATGTCTCTCGAAATTAGAAACATGCAAGCGCTCTACTGATTGCACATTACATCTTCACTGATTTGCGCATTGGCCACCAGCTGATTCAAAGGGCTGGAAATATTCAGGGAGACAATATTCCTTCTACCAGTAAAATAGACATTAATATTGCCTTGTGATGCGACTGCTTTAGCATCTGCGAGAGGATTTAACAAACATTATGTGTAATAATTTCTCACGTCTTCAGAATGATGGCATATTAGATGCGTCTGACATTTTCGGCTACAGGGAATTTGAGTTAAAAAAAAGTACACAAGCAGAATATTACTCACACCTGTATGTATGTGTGTGCGTGTGTTTGTAGCTTAAATTTAGCAATCGTATCACTTCTCAAGAGTCTATCATAATATACTCACTGTCACCTGAATTGTAATATTTTACACGATGGATTACATTCTAATCCCTTGAGTTCTTCCATCCTCTGCAACTGATCCAGGAATGCATTACATTTTTTAATGTTTCTCTTTTTATTTGTGTAAGCATAGCTGTTTATTCCACTTAATGCTTCCCCAAATCTTTCTTCCTCTCATGACCAATGACTCACAAGTGTGAATGATCTCACACACACACACACTCACACACACATATACACACACAAACTCACAATCACACAAAGGTACGGTTAATCGGTTTCACCCTGCCTGCCATGAGCATCCGCAGTCACAACTGCCGTGCAGTAAAATCATTGTGCACATTCACACACTTCCGGACACACACACACACACACGCACACACGCGCACACACGCGCACACACACGCACACACACGCACACACACGCACACACACGCACACACACTTATCGATATGTAGGTCCAAATGTGTCCTGTCGGTAAAGTGGTTTACTTGTGGCCTTTGCTGATGCCAGCCAATGACTGAGTCCCCAGTGTGTAAGAACCAGAGCAGTGGTCCTTTGGTTGCTTTCTGCCTGCTCGTGCAACAAATCCAATTGCATCCAGTCAGCAAGCAGAGATGTATATCAATGACTTCTGCCATCAGAGTCACTGCGTAAGCAAAGATAACACCACCACTACCATCCCAAAACTACATTTAATGTTAAAGTTTTTAAAAAAGCATATAAAAGCTTCTAACTTTGCCTGAATAGCCAGATCATAGCGAGAAGTGAACTCAAAGCCAGGCGGATAACTTAAATCATGACTCTGCTTCTGTTAAGATGATGTGTGTATTTGTTTCGTAGTTTTGCTTCTTCTTGTGCTTTTGTCTTCCTCGTTTTGGTTTTGTTTCCACTTGTTCTTGTTGTCCGGGTGATTTGTCAATCAGCTCCCTCAATCCTTTAGGTCTTGTCCAGGTGGTCAGAGTTGTCTGCAGTTTGCTTGTAATTCATTCCCTTGGTTCTGTCAGTCTTTGTCGAATTGTTGTTTCTGTCGTGTTGTTTGATGTTTTACTTTTTTTTCTAATAATGTCACTATAGTTTGTTTCATTGCCTTTTTTTGTTGCATTGGATTATTTGGGATTTTCAGGACTTTGCTTGTGTTTTGGATTTCGTTTTTTTGTTTGTTTTTGTTTTTTGTTTTACTCAGTACTCCCTTTTTCTCCTGCCTCTAGCCTAGCGATTCGTGCACATTTAGGGACCAGTTAGTCTCCTTTTAACCCACACATATCCCTTTCTACTCATCTTTGAACATTTTCAAAAAGTCCAAAACCATTTTTATCAACAGTATTTTCCCATTTACTTCTAAAAAAGAAACCTTGGTCTCTTTTGAACTCTTCTAACCCGAAACTGTCCTAGTTTGTGCGGCAGTCTCATTGCTTTAGCGTGCAAAGATGAGAGCTTGACTTGTTTACTAAAAGACGCTGATGAATGCTGCTGTCAGACAGAAGTGACAGAAACAGTTTCAGGTGAAATTCCAGAGGAAATCGCTGATGCAGGACATGTTGGTTTGTTGTGGGCAGTCGCCGCTTGCCATGTTATCACTTGCGCCGTGCTGCATACAGACAGTCTCTTTCCTCATCTGATTTCGATGTTGGCCATCGGTTTACTGCAGTGTAAGGTAAACAACATCAAGAAAGGCAAACATATTTTAAAGTAGTACAAGATTTGATCCTCTTCATCTACTCTTTGATTTTGTCGGCTTTTATATAACAGTGTGTGTTCAGTGCACATGTGGAAATACATGAGGATGTTAAATGTCCAAACAGGACTGCCAGCCGAGGCCAAGAGGATCTACTCTATTCCACTTTCCACTCCACTTGCACTGGCGGCTCTTGTATGCACACTTCATGATGACAGTGTTTCACTTGTTAAACTGTATTTCTCTCCACTTGCTGAAAGTGACTGAACAGGAGAGACACGCAGGAGGAGGCAAGAGCAATTAGCTTCGGGGTGGTGGTGGTGGGTAAATCAAACTTCCCCCATCTAAAATACATCAAGCTTCAAACGGACATGTGTGACTAAATTTGACACTGTGTTGTACGGAAATACCCGATAACTCACTTTGACACAAATGATAGTTGGCATTATTAATGATTCTGGAAGCCTCAGCGTGGCAGTGCAGTGAAGAGGATTTATTCAGACTTCAATCTGGAAGGTTGAAGAGGTCAGCAATCAAGTGCTCCATGAAAACGTCAATTCTTATTTTGATTGCGACCCTGTGCACCTGCAAGTTCAACTATTTCACCACATGTAGATCTTGAAGACATGGTGTACACATGGTGACAACATAAGACTGAAAACATGAGACAAACGTCACAATGTATTTACCTTTAGGTAAGGTTTGAAACAGTTAAAATTACTCATTTTTGCAATTCCTTTGGTTTAACAAGATCTAATGTAGCTCATGGCACCTTCAACAAGGTCATTGTTTTCGCCGAACGAGTTAAAGGAATAAAACTTTATGAACATATTCCTGCTTCATATTCCGGCAGTTGAATTTTATTCCAGAATCCCAAGTTTTCTGTTGTTTAGACCATGAAACACGGCAAAACACACTGTAAGCAAGCCTTTATTGTCACGATTTGCGAGGTGTTGGTGGATCCACAAAAAGCAAGCAGGAGGACAAAAAGGTCAAAGGTAGCAAACAAAACCATGAGTAGCACATGTCAAGAAGAAACAAACCTGACAAGAGAAACAATGGCCCGACACTGAATTGTCGTGCCGGGAGTCCTTTCAACTGCCATTAATTAAAACAACCAACACCTGTGCACCTGTGCCCCACAGTACCACCCGTTGGTCACAAACTGAAACGTGACAGTAACTAGGCGGAAAAAGCCAACCACAGCTCCCCATATATTATGAATGACCAGCTCCATTCACTGTCCATATTTCTTTGTATTTACTTTATTATAATTCACATTTTATTTGTCTTTTCTGAACATAGAAATAATGTAAATGCACATAACTATCTCCTCTTGACTTTTGCAGTGGCTTGTCCTGCCTACCTAACAGAACTGACCCCTATGAAGTGAATCTTGACAGAAGCATGCGACGACTGGGCAGAATCTCATTGGTGAAGGATATGTACTGTGACATCTTGCCCTGTCCAAGACACAGAACGACATTTATCTAATAGTTTGACAGCGCAATAACGGTGAACAACAAGAAAGTCATGTAGTCTGACAAGGCCATTAGAACTAGTATGCAACACTAAGTCAGATATGTATACTTTTCAATGGCGCAGTCACTATTTAGCCAACCATTTAGTGTCCCCGTACTCACTACCGATCCCTTTGATAGTATAATAATGGTGTGCAGTCTTCCTATAGTCTCTATTCTTCTCTTAAATAAGGTGGGTCTCTTCCAATCAGAGATTGGTTGCATTTCATGGGCAAGATAGATGTGATTAGTAAGATGGCAATATTTCCCCTGCATTATATGGAGGTCACTGCCCCATGACCTTGCACCCCATGTCTACTACTATCAGCCCTCCTTTCCCTCCTGCGCTTTACTTTGGAGTCAGTCAATCCTCCATGAAGTATCTCCAGCTGGTCCAGAATGCTGCTGCTTGCCTCTTGACTGGTACTCCGAAGAGGGGGCACATAACTCTCTGGCATCCCTTTTGCATTCGACTCAACTTGATTCCGACTTGATCTTGGTTTTACTCCCTGGTTCTTTCTACGATCTTTGTGACTGCTTTATTTCCTGTATATGATAGCTGCCCATGTTAAGTGTTTTGTTACAGTTTCAGGTGTAGTTAAAGCACTAAATAAATAATTATGTATTGTACGATATCAATCCGACATTTAATGTTAATTTTAATCTTTTTTTTTTTTTTTTTTTTTTTATTACCAACTCTCCCTTCAACACTTGGCGAAGGGGAGGGCTCTGTAAAGTGGACGCTCTTTGCTATCGGTCATGCTGTCACAAACGAGGAAGGGAAAGAACAAAATCAAAATTTTGTTCGCACACTGTCACCAGATGTCATTTCTCATATCATGCTCATAGAAGAGAAGGTTTCTTCAGCCGTCATTTTGTACAGATGACGGCTGAAGAAACCTTCTCATCGATTGACCACTCCTGTACGACTGAGAGCTTACACAGACGCATGCTCATAGAAAGTCTCTGAAATTACTCACATCACATAAGTCGTTTTCTTCCACATCCTTGCACTTGTGGATCACTGCTACTGATATTATTTACCACCAGTATTGGATTTTTTTAATGCCCAGAACTCAAGTCAGAGTTGTATTTAGATGATATTCATACTTTCACTTGAACACAGGCCTTACATTTGATAAGGCTCTGTCAATACATTTGAGCTGACCTCATGTTAGGAACCTGAACTTTGTCACATACACTTTTATCATACTTTTATCAACTTTTATCATACATCAAATGAGACCACAATTGAAAGATGTCTCTTGGGGTAAGCTTTAACGTTATATGAACTGAATTTGGTTCCCATACATCTTTGCCTTTATGCTGGTCTGGTCTACAATTGAACTTGTTTTATTTTTTTCTCACTGCTAATGACTGCAATATATAAAAATAATTATAATAATATATAAAATATTGTACAAATGCAAGATTCTGCATCATGTAAGCTTATCTTAGGCATCATTAGCATTACTACGTCTGCACCTAAAAAGGACAAATATTTCAATGTTGTCGTCTAGAATATTTTATGCTTGCATATGCAAACGCATTGCATACATTCTTTTTTGGGGCGAAGGGGAGGACCACTCATTCCTTTCATCATTACAATTCATCTACCATAAACACCACTTGACAATATAATTGCTCATACATTCTTCTTGCAGCAGTAGAATTAGCTTTGCTCGATTATGTAATTACAGTGATTGTGGCCTCGTTGTGTTTAATTTTTCTCTTTATTGCATCCACTTAAACATTTCTTTCCTGTTACATTTTCTCCCAGATGTTCGCCTCAATTTTGCCCTTCTCTTCCTCGCTGCCATCAGCTCCAGTCTGATGTGTCACTCAGTCTGGGTTTGAGCAAGTGCACGTGTCATTGAGACGGGTGTGCGTGTATGTACAGTATACTTGCATGTGTGAACACTCCCGTGTGTGCGTCTGTGTCTATGTGCGCTATCTAGTGCAGCCAGCCTTGCCTTAATCTGACGTCCTCAGTTGACGTTCTTGAGTTGAGACCTTGCATGACTCCCTGACAATCCATGTTTAAGCCCAAAGACAGTGCAAACCTTTGTGTGTGCGTGCGTGCATGTGTGTAACTCCATTTCAGATATACAGAGAGAAGAAAAAAAAGGCAGAACAGGCAGAATATAAAATATATGCTAAGTTGGCCAAAGACACTATACATGTGTTTGCGTGTGTGTGTGTGTGCGCGCGCGCGTTCGTGTGTATGAATAGAACATTAATTTATTCCCTTGAGGGGACATTAATTTTCTTCACACCATTATGGATCATGTACATGCGCAACATAGGTCGGTGACACAAACATGCACTTACATTAAGTTCTGTAGACATCATCAGACTATTAGAATACATTATGATTGAGGGGGCTGCACAGAGACAAGTGCCCATATATTAGTTATGTTATAGTTATGTTTAACTGTAGAATAGCAGCAACAACAAAGAAAAAAAATGCACGGTAATTAGCAGGACTAGTGGAAGTAGGTGTTGTATTTAGTAGTGTGTGCTTCTACAGTATGTGTGCAGATGCACACGCTGCCATATCGATGCTTGTTATGAATTGAGTTTTTTCACTGCCATCAAATAGCACTCGTCTCAATTTTTCCTCACGTCAAAGCAAAAATTGTGCAGAACAGTATTTTAACGTATAAATCTAGTCACTGCAATCTCAAAACCCAATTACACTGTAGAGATAAAGAAAATCACAATTTTCTTTCAAACATCACTTCATTCTCACTAAATATGATACTGTGTATTAGCCCAGCCAAAACAAATAAAAAATGAGTCACAAATTTAAAAAAAGTGTGTGGTGCACATCGAGCTCATCTTTACACCTGTACACCTTTTGTTTCATTTGTCGTTTATGTGTTCAGCACATTGAGGGTTTTCAGACATTTATCATAAAACAGGGTTGTCCATTACTTCTGCTTTTGGAAGTTTTTTTTTGCCAGGCAACAGAATTTTTCCAAATCTTCTATCATCCAAAAACCCAACAGAAACACTGTCACGCTCCGATGCTTCCTTCTGTTTCCGTGACGCTTGATCTTATCAAGCATGGTGCACAACTCACACAGGCGCAGGCTCTCACATCACATCACACACACACACACACACACACACACACACACACACACACACACACACACACACACACACACACACACGCACATGCACACACACGCACACACATACCCTGAGAAAGGCAATCATTTTATTTGTAATATTCCAGTCCTTTTATTTTTTTTTTTCAAAATTCAGATTCTCTTCGCTTGGCGAATTGGCTGTGTGAGCATGTGGGCTGCTATGAGTTTAATGAGATTTGAAAATAAAAAGTAGTCTGTGTATTTATTTTCCTGATGGCTTTTGATGTTAAAAAATTGAAAAGAAATCGTTTCATCGCATTAATAGCGTTTGTGAGTTGTAAGGTTCCATAGTTACACTTGCAGAGGTTATATCTATATGGCATATTTAACCTCCCTTTTCCCCTGAGGACCTTCTAAAAAGTGTAATTTGGACATGTGTCCATTTATTCTACCTTCACCCACTCTCTGTTGTTCAGTGTTTGATAGGGTTGAAGTCATGGCTCAAATCAAATTCTGACATGACACCAAATTATTTCGATTGTGCCCTTACTTGTCCACTAGTGGCACACATGGCCTTCCCAAAATTGTTCTCACAAGGTTGGAGGCAAATGTTTAAAATGCATCTGGAAGAAATTGAATATAATTCAAGAGGGACTTAGTTGTTTCAACCTGGTTGATCAATCCTAGGTGTGTCCCCAAATCTCAGTCTTTACATTTGTAGTCGGATTCGATTCCCCTCGAACCGTCACTCTCAAGGCTGTCAGTGGAGGAGGTGATATTTCTGGCGAAAACTCTTCACGGTGTTGCGCCACCACTCATCAACAGTACATCAAGAGCAATTAGCCGTTTAGAGCCATGCTCAAGGACATGTTGACACTTCCCCTTGGAGAGACTAATCTGGCCAACTAAAATGATTTTTTCCCCGCTTCCTACGTTCCAAGACCACCAATTTCACCATGGGTCAGAATGACAGCGACATGGAAAGCAAAACATAACCTAAGATGATTATTTAAGTGAACTGATGCCTTGATGTCTGCCGTGACAAAGATATACAATTAATCTATTTTTTTCTGACGTTGAAAGCTATTAATGGATAAACGTGTGTGTTACAGTGATTACGGTTTTCACAAAGTACGACAGTCATTAAGTCAATGTCCAAATCCTAATTTTGTGCAGGGGTGACGGGTGCCGAATTTCAACAACATAAATCTTGACCTTTCTGGTATCTGTATACCGTAATTATTATTAAACCCATTTCAATGTGCACCATGCAATCTCATAATGACATGTCATGCTGTTTTCTCCTCAGCACTGTCAAATAAGTAATTAACTGTTGCGTTAGATGAAAGCACTTCAACGATTTGCCGGGCAGATACTTTTCTGAGCTTTTTTTTTTGCGTGTTTGTTTTCTTCCAGTTTCCATGTGCATCAGGTTGACATTTCCTATGATGGATTTGTTGTCAGCATGTGGTCAGTGTATATGTAATCCAGTGGAACATTGGCATCTCCAGGTCGAAGGAGAACTCGATATTCCAGCGATAGTCGGTATTCCAATGATACAGGGTTAAATAAGCTTTTCAAGCCCCCAAGCGTTGCTATTTGGGAATGGAACTGGCAACTTTCAGTGTCACACAGACCGAATGCCTTCCTGGTTTTCCGAAATGATCTGGACGAGTCCATTGAGAGTCGACGAGTGTGTCGATTAGCATGCATTAGCATAAATTAGGGGGACTATTAATATTCCATTCAATCTGTTCAGAAGTCATCAGGCTATCTAGAAGGAAAGACATTGACAACAAAAACAGGAAGAGGGAGTTCGAAGATGAAAACAACGCCATCCCTCATGACGAGCTGTCAGAATGTCTGAGAGGTTGCCATCCGTCACTCTTTTATTCTTTGTGAAGGAGAAGCGGCTCCACTCTATCTCTAAGAGAGAGCCCGTACATCCCACGGAGAAAGCTCATTTCGGCCGCTTGGATTGCGTTCTTTCGTTCACCACTCATAGCTCGTGACCATAAATGAGGGTTGGGACGTAGAGCGAGGGTTGGGACGTAGATGGTTGCGATTGTTATACAACACATTGTGATACAACAATATTGAGAAAAGAATGATATTGGGTCTGACAACTTTCTACCCTCCCAAACAACAGCATGGAGCTTTATACCAACACATTTTAAATAAACTGGTCCAATGTAAATTGATTTTTTATTGATTAATTTGGACAACATATTGCATGAGACGTTTTATTCGTGTCCTCTCTGAGTATGCTCTTTCTTAATGTTCCTATGCATTGATGTGGTCATTGTTTCGGCGCCTGAAAATGGCAGCTTCCAAAAACGGCTGGTCTGTGATAGGAGACCTTCTTTTAAACTACTTGTAACATTATTTATGGTGCTGTTTTTTTAATTAATATTAAAAAAAAATAACAATCGCAACCATCTACGTCCCAACCCTCGCTCTACGTCCCAACCCTCATTTATGGTCACGAGCTATGAGTGGTGAACGAAAGAACGCAATCCAAGCGGCCGAAATGAGCTTTCTCCGTGGGATGTACGGGCTCTCTCTTAGAGATAGAGTGGAGCCGCTTCTCCTTCACATAGAGCCAGATGAGTTGGTTCAGGCATCTGATTGGGATGTCTCCTGGACACCTCCCTGGTGAGGTGTTCCGGGCATGGCCCACTGGCAGAAGACCACGGGGAAGACCCAGAACATGTGTCACCCAGCTGGCTTGGTAACGCCTCGTGATCCGACAAGTAGAGCTGGAAGAAGTGGCTGGGGAGAGGGATGTCTGGGCATCCGTACTGAAGCTGCTGCCCCATGACCCAACATTGGATAAGCGGCAGAAATGGGATGGATGGACGATAGAACGAAATTGATGACTGACCTTGGTCGTCAAAAGTGTCTTCAAAAGTGTTCTAGAAAGATCAGATCCTATGTTAACTTTAGACATTCTTCCATCACTAAATAAATCATCCCCTTTTTTTCTTGAAAGTCCTTGTTCACTTCGTCAATTGCAATTTAGCAACGAGATACGAGGTAGAGAAACTCTCAGAGAGCGTGATTACCTTGCATGTGTATTTGAAAAAAAAGCACCAAGACATAGTCAAAATGTCTTGTGTAGTGATAAGAATCACTTGGATTTTATAGATGAATTCTTGGCTCAGAATACCCATGGAAAAATAATTTTCTCTTCCCAATTAAGGACAGGAAGATGCGACACACTAATAATGTGAATAATCCGTCACCGTGAGGAAGGTGGGGGTGACTTCAATGGCAGGGGTAATGAATTTGTGCCAAACGTACCTGAGAGCACATCTGGGTGACCTCTCACGGCACATTAGTCACAGTGACTCACAGCAAATCCCAGCAGTGGTGGGAAGAAAGCAGTCACAAATGTCGATAGACGTAAAAGAAAATGTAGAAAATACTCACAACCATGTTCAGAATGCAAAGTGGCACAGCCGAGGAGGCTAACAACCAGGGGGGATCACTTGCAGTCAACGAAGAAGAATCCTCGATGGATGGCAAAACTTTTACTAGGGGAACTTCATCAATGTCCTCAGGTAATTACACGACTGCCTCCCTTCATTAATGGCCGGAGACGTTATTTGTTTTTACTTCACAGGGTAACCATTTTACACAAGTTATATGTGCTTTTGGTCATCTTATAGCACAAAGCCTCTTGGTTTTCAAAAAGTGAAAGTGTTGCAATGCTTGTTTAAACAAATTCCAAATACAGACAATGAAAAAAAAAACATTTCAGCCAATTTGTTAGGGTTTTGAATACCTTATCTACCGCCGGTCATAGTTTAGAAAGCTTCGCAACACACCATCATTTTTTTTGTCCAGCCTCGAGAGGCTATTAATTTGTACAATTATACACATATTTTTAATTAATTAATTTATATATATATATATTTGGTTATCCCGGTCCCTATTGAATGCAAATAATGGGGCTTCACTTTAGACTATATTCATGATTCAAACGTGGTGAATTGTAGGCTTGAGAAATATGCTCGACAATCGATGAGAAGGTTTCTTCAGCCGTCATCTGTACTTTTTGAAGGTGTCGGATGTTTCGCCTCCTATCCAAGAGGCTTCGTCAGCGAACTAAAGTCTGACTGGTCGTATCGGCCCTATTTATATATCCCTAATGTCCGGACATGGCGGTGCCGGACACAGCTATGATAGGTCCCTACTCTCAGGTTGGGGGGAGCAAAGGACCATTCCCTGTGGCCCCACTGATTGTTCCGTAATGCTGATTGAATGCTGATTGTAATTCGTAATGCTGATGAGGTGATACCGGTGGGAGTGGGGCAAATAGGCCAGTCGTTAGTCAGGAATGCATATATTATTTTGACTTAAACATCCCATAATGTCTTTCATATTGTGCTGTTATTTCAATTCCTAATTCGAGATCTGTGTTTATTTTTCCCCTCTAAGAGTGTGGAGACATACACATATTCTTCATTTAGATTTGACTATATTCATTACAATAAATTTAAATTAGATTCAAACAGTGAGGTAGAGGATCAATGGGCTCACAGAAGGGAATCCCTCTCCAACTACTAGGAAGGTGCGCCCCTCTTTCATGGTTATTGCTTTAAGGTAGACTCATTTTTCTTTGGAATCTTTTTAATTAACCTCATTCCTTTGCGTCCTTCAGAGGCCATCCTTAATCACTTTATTTCACATCCAATCACGCTACTGCTTTAGAAAAGAGTACTACATCATCAATATGATGATGTAAAACAGCTTTTAATATGTATGTTAAGGATTCGAACATCATGATTGATTTTTTTTATTTTTATTTTTCTGAAACATTTATTGAGGTTATCCTATCATCGTGGGCTCTTTGGTGTTAAACAACATGCTTTTTTGTTTTAACATTGAAATTTCCCCGATGGAAATCACAGTTATTAATCAAAACGCTGTTCTGTCGAATACCAATAAACGGATACAAGATGACCATGCAGTTTAATCTTGATACATTTACTCTCTGACACACAAATACACGCTCACTTACACATATGCTAGATACACACAGATACAGTAGGAGGACAAATAGCAGCACAACATAATTTAGAGGACCACTGCAGCACATTAATCTCAACCAAGGTCTCATATTACCCTGTCCTTTTACAGTAAAGGCTAGCTAATGTCTTTTTATTTGGAGGACTTAGAAAAAGGCATAAGCCCTGTAATTTGGACTTTTATTTAGAATTATTTTAAGGAGTACTGCACCTATAAGGGTTGCCGAGTGGAATCATACGAATATACAACCACACCTGGTGAAAATGGGAAATAACGTACCATTAATTTGCTGCTCTTTTTGTTTCAGATTTTTTCTTGTCATGCTCATCACTTACAAAAGACCGGCCATTCTGTTGAAATACAAGTTGCAAACTAACACAATAAAAAGAGCTACTTGTTTTTAATATTAAAACTGTCACATCTCGTCGCCGTCCTGGGCGCGCCCCGCCCCTCCTGTCACCTCCTCCGCTGCTCCCGGGAGACGGCCCCTCCCATCATCACGCACCTGGGTCCCCACAGCTGATTGTCATTCCCTTGATTGTGCCTTCTGACTATATCTACCGATCGCGCCATTCAGGCGCCGTCGGAGTATTCTGAAAGCCACCCTGTTACTTCCGTGCCGTCAGATCAGCTGTCACCGATCTCCCTCAGTCACCTCATCCTGCTGTCCTTTTTTCATGTGTGCCTCAGTAAAGACTTTTGTATACGAGTATCTGTCTCGCCGTGTATTTTGGATCCACACTCCCCGCTTTCCTTTCGTCACTCGAGCCCAGCCCTCGAGCCTCAAGTGACGTTACATAATACTCCGACCAACTATGGATCCCGCCGGCGAAGACAGATATCTCGCCGCCCTCACCGAGCAAGCGGAGCGTTCAAGCCAGCTGGCCCGAGCCATCGCGGAAATCAGCCAAATTACCACCATGCTGGCTCAACGCTTCGAGGCGGCTGAGGCACGCATTTCCGCTCTCACGGCCAAGTCTTCCCCGCCCGTGAGTAGGCACGCTCCTCAATTTCCTCTTCCCTCCCGCTACGCAGGCGAAACCGGGCGCTGCGCTCAGTTTTTAATGCAGTGCACGCTCGTGTTTGAGCAACATCCATACGCCTGCGTTAGCGATGAGGCGAAGGTAGCCTTCATCACCAGCCTGCTCACGGGAGAAGCCGAGACGTGGGTGCTGGCCATCCGAGAATCCCGACCGGAGCTGCGCACCTCGTACCCGGACTTCGTCGCCGAGTTACGCCGGGTTTTCCATCATCCGGTGACGGAGTCCGAAGCGGAGGGGAGACTACTGGACTGCGTCCAAGGGGCCCGTTCAGCCGCGGAATACTCCGTCGACTTCCGCATCCGGGCCGCTGGCAGCGGCTACGGCAACCGAGCGTTGAGGGGGGTGTTTCGTCGCGGATTGAACACCGACCTCAAGGACGAGTTGGCTACCCGCGACGCGGGCACCACCTTCGACGACCTGGTCGCCATAGTCATCGGCCTGGATCACCGCCTTCGGGAGCGACAGAGGGAGCAGCGCGGCCGACGGTTCAGACAGCCACGCAGCCGGTCCAGATCTCCCACACCCGGCAGCGAGCGTGTGCGGCGCCTGGAGGAATCCCCCGAACCCATGATCGTAGGGGGGGGGAACGACCACACTACCCCCGGGGCTCGTCGCACCCAAGGCCCCCAGGCGAAGACCTCAGGTCCACGCAAGTCCCCGTCAAGACGGCGACCACAGCGACCTCTGGAGGTCAAATCCACGACCCCCGTTACGCGGTTGGAGCTGGACAGCGAATTAATCGGCCCGTCCAGCTCCCAAACCGTGCGGGCCCTAGTGGACTCTGGGGCCGACGGGTGCATCATTGACCCCCAGCTGGCGGACTCGTTGGGCTGCCAGCTGATCGATCTCCACCCCCCAAAGGAGATGGTCGACCTGGACGGCAGACTGTTAGCCCGAGTCACCCACCTCACGGCCCTGCTCAAACTCCGGGTCGCGGGGAACCACGTCGAGCACCGCCAATTTTTAGTTATGCCCTCCCGGAATGCGCCGTTGGTATTGGGTCTCCCCTGGCTCAATACCCACGACCCGTCAATCTCCTGGGAGGGTCCCACCATTCAGGGCTCCATTACCGGACTCCAGACTTTTCCACATCTCACAACCGGAACGGGAAGCCCTGAGCACTTACAAAGACTCCTCCCTCGCGGCGGGACTCATTCGGCCGTCACGGTCTCCGCTGGGCGCAGGGTTCTTCTTTATTGACAAGAAGGACGGAACCCTGCGTCCGTGTGTCGATTATCGGAGTCTGAACGACATCACCATCCGTAACAAATACCCCCTCCCCCTCATGGACTCAGCCTTCACCCCCCTTCAGGTGGACGCCCGAACGCTGAGGGGGCATTCAACCGCCTCCGTCTTGCCTTCACTAACCCCCCAGTTCTGCGTCATCCCGACCCGGATCTCCCGTTCACGGTCGAGGTTGACGCATCCGAGTCCGGAGTAGGGGCCGTCCTGTCCCAGCGCTCTCCCATGGACCAGAAGCTACGCCCATGCGCCTTCTTCTCCCGCCGGCTCAGCCCCGCCGAGGCCAACTATGACGTCGGCAACCGGGAACTGCTGGCGGTCGTCCTGGCCCTTCAGGAATGGAGACACTGGCTTGAGGGAGCGAAACACCCCTTCACCGTCTTCACGAACCATAAAAACCTGGCGGCCATCCGGTCGGCCAAGAGACTAAACTCTAGACAGGCCCGATTCTCCAAGTCGGCCCACTTCGTCCCGTTAACCAGGTTGCCGTCCGCCATCGAGACGGCTCAACTCCTGGTTAACCACGTCGTCCGTCTCCACGGGATTCCGACGGACATCGTGTCGGACCGGGGACCGCAGTTCGTGTCCAAGGTATGGAAACGTTTCTGTCGGTCCCTAGGGGCGTCGGCGAGCCTGTCGTCTGGATACCATCCCCAGACCAACGGACAGACTGAGAGGAAGAACCAGGACCTGGAGGCGGCCCTCCGGTGCGTGTGCCTCCACAACCCGGCGTCGTGGGCCCTGCACCTACCCTGGGTGGAGTACGCCCACAACTCCCTGGTCTCCGCAGCCACAGGTCGGTCCCCATTTATGTCCGCCTGTGGCTATCAGCCGCCCTTGTTTCCCACTCAGGAGGGCCAGGTGGAGGTCCCGTCTATTGAACATCACCTCAGACGGGCCCACCGAGTCTGGAAGGAGACCAGGGACACCCTGACACGCACCGCATCCCGGAACCAGCGGGTGGCGGACCGTCACCGGAGACAGGCACCCAACTACCAGGTCGGGCAGGAGGTGTGGCTGTCGACGAGGGACCTTCGGCTGGCAGGGTCTTCAGCCAAGCTGGGCCCACGCTTCACGGGTCCCTTCCCCATCGAGGCCATCCTCAGCCCGGTCTCGGTGAGGCTCCGGCTGCCACCCACCATGAGGATCCACCCCGTTTTCCATGTTTCCCTCCTCAAGCCAGTGGAAACCTGCTCCTTAGCCCCCACGCCCACCCCCCCACCCCCCCCCCCCCGGATGTTGGCCGACGGACCGGTCTACACCGTGCGGGAGATAATGGACTCCAGGCGCATGGGCAGAGGAGTGCAGTACCTGGTCGACTGGGAGGGCTATGGACCGGAGGAACGACAGTGGGTCCCACGTGCCTGGATCCTCGACCCATCTCTCATCCGGGCGTTCCATGCGGCTCACCCCTACAAACCTGGTGGGCCGCCAAGAGGCGTCCGTTGAGGGGGGGGCACTGTCACATCTCGTCGCCGTCCTGGGCGCGCCCCGCCCCTCCTGTCACCTCCTCCGCTGCTCCCGGGAGACGGCCCCTCCCATCATCACGCACCTGGGTCCCCACAGCTGATTGTCATTCCCTTGATTGTGCCTTCTGACTATATCTACCGATCGCGCCATTCAGGCGCCGTCGGAGTATTCTGAAAGCCACTCTGTTACTTCCGTGCCGTCAGATCAGCTGTCACCGATCTCCCTCAGTCACCTCATCCTGCTGTCCTTTTTTCATGCGTGCCTCAGTAAAGACTTTTGTATACGAGTATCTGTCTCGCCGTGTATTTTGGATCCACACTCCCCGCTTTCCTTTCGTCACTCGAGCCCAGCCCTCGAGCCTCAAGTGACGTTACAAAAACATTATAGGGGCAGTCACCCTCGTCTTGTCAACAACTTCATTGCATGTACAGCGGTACCTCTATTTAAGAACGTTTGTTCATACAAAAAGTTACACAACGGCTCAACGGTAAAATATTCCCTCTTGTTATGAAAATACATTTCGAAAATCTAAAGGTAAAAACTCAGGGCGGGTTGTAACTCACAGCTTTGAGTTTCCTGAATGCAACCAACTTGGAGATGTTCTGCCATTGATTATGACTGAGCATCCCATTGGCTAAGAGAAAACTTTACCTCATGTGTTTTTGTTAAAAGTGAAATAATCCTAATTTTTACTTTTTACATTATTCATGGTGAGTATAGTTTTTGCTTTTTTGAATGTTGCTTTGCCGATTACCATTTTGTGTTTGGGAGACTTTTACTGAGCGAGTTGCTTGTTCTGTAGCCACAAAGGGACATAAGTATTCTTGTGCCGGTCCCATGCCCGGATAAATACAGAGGGTTGTGTCAGGAAGGGCATCCGACGTAAAACCTTGGCCAAAACAAACATGCGGCTCAAACCTTGAAAGATGGAGGACACTGATTTGCTGTGGCGACCCCTTGAAGGGAAAAGCCAATATTTTTTTTACATTTTGCACAACTCTCATTTATTGTGCACTAATATAGTTGTAACATGTATTTTTCACATATTTTGAGGGGCTTGGAATGGATTACGGCATTTACATGGAAAATGTGTTTCTCCTTGTAAAATGTTCTAGTTCAGAAATTACTTCCAGAACATATTAATTTTGTAAGTAGAGGTACCATTGTACTAGATCAGGGAATTCAAACAAATCTCATTCCGATGTCGTAATAATTACTATAAAGCTTGTTTCATCTAGAAATATAGTACGTTTGTGTCCGGTTACTCTCAACAATAAACTGTTTAGCCAATTTCCAATTTCTCTTGATTCTGCACTATGATAGCCATTTTTATTTTGTTATGCTTGTTTTCTATCCTTTCACTCCCACCCCAACCCCATCCCTCTTCAATTGCTGCTGTGGACTGCATTTTCTTTTGCCATAGACTTCCAGTCTTTCTTGGATGCAAAATGGAATACATCCTTTCCTCACACCTCTTCCTTGCTCATATCCCAAGGGAGTGATTCTCTGGATGAGAAGCTTGAACAGATAGTCTCACATATTTCCCCTTAGGGATATGCTCACATTTTTACGTCATTTACTCATTTTTACATCATGTCACAGGGGTGAAACAGCCTTTAAAGGATTGCACTGTCACAGTTGCAAAGGTTGCAATATATTACAAGGTCAGCTCGAAATACTGGTATTTCTTAACTCAAAGGTCAGTCAATACTAAATTAATTTAAGAATGTGTGGACTTCAGTTCATTCTGTGAAAATGTTTATTATTAGTCTATTACATTTTAGAAGCACCTTTACGATAAGTGTCATCCGAAGTTATGTAGCTGATACTCTTATTAATGCTTTTAGGCATTGTGATCAATTTCACACCGGGCAGCTTCAGAGAGCCTGCAGCCATTGTGCACCACCTCAGGGGTGAACATAACTTTCTTTTAGTTCATGAAAACAAATATTTTCTTGCAATGCATGTTTAAATTAGTTCACATTCTCCCAGCTGTTTGAGAAATATATTTAATTTACTTTTCATAAAATATGGATCGCAATTCCTTCTAAGTTAATGCAAAATGTAATATAAATGTAATCTATTTAAAAAAAAAGTAATCTTTATATTAAGCACATTTCTATCAACAGACATTATAACATTGGTGCTGGGGACAGGATTTCAGACTCTCTCAGATAACGTATTGATTCTGAAATAAGCAAAAAAAAAACTGCAGCATATTTTGGTGAAAAAAAATCTGATCCAATTCCTTAGGCTTCATGGATCAATAACATTATTATTATTATTATTATTATTATTATTATTATTATTATTATTATTATTACTATTATGATTATTATTTTTTTTTTTATTATTATTATTATTATTTATCAGTATAGAATATTCAGTAAGGGCCCTTGCTGCCGATCATTAAAACTCAGAAAAAATAACTATTATTTGGCTTTTGACTCCTTTAGTTTTATCGATGAAAAGGTTTCTTCAGCCGTCATCTGTACTTTTTTTTGAAGGTGTCGGACGTTTAGACCTTTAGTTTTACTGTTTTTTGTCCTTTCTGCTGTCCTTGTTATTAATTATTTGTTTTATTGTTTGTTTATATTTTCCCCATGTTTAGCACTTTTTACAGCAGTGGCTTTGTGCTCTATTTAAAAACAAGTGCTCTATCAATACAATTGAGTTGAATGTGCCACAACCAAATAATGGGTGCATAAAAAGATAAAATCTCGGGTTGAGAGAATATAATGTATTGGGTCTGCAGAGATAGCAGGTTTCTCCGATACGCTTTAAAGGTAAGAGCTTGAGATGAAGTGATGCGAATGCATAAGTGTCAAGAAGCAGCTAATGCATCAAGACACTTTACAAAGGAGAGATGGGGAAGCCAGAAAGAATAGAAAGATCAAGAATAGCTTTCAAAGGTTAAAATGGAGTGAGAAAGGGTGTGTGCAAAGTGTGCTTGCGTGCACACACACGTGCATGTTTGCGCGAGAGCCGTGGCAATAATGCGATAGTGGGTGGGGACAATAATATGGGAGCCTTGTATTGAAAGTGAGGGCGGGTGAGGATGACATTGTTAACAGTGAAAAGGGTAAGAGGAAATGGATCGAGGAAAAAGGAGGCAACAGAATAAAAGCGTGTGCAAGAGTGCTGCCATTTGTTCTTTTTCTTGGTTAACTGGGTCAGCATAAAATTACGTGCACACACGTATGCATTTACGTAGCACCATACGTGGAAGCAATACAAAAAGCTGCATCGGTTCATTAATGTCACCAACAATAGAAATTTTCATATTCATTAAAGTTACGATTTTGTAGCCTTCTTTGACAGACATCTCTCAGTCGTACAGGTGACCTTCAGTGGCCTTTTTATAAATGTCAAAAGAAAAGAATAAGGAAAGAAATCAAAAATCCTGATCTTCAGGGAGGGTCTACTGCTCCCCCAACCTTAGCGGAGGGACCGATCAGAGCAGAGTTGTGGCACGCCAGCTCTGTCCGTTAGAGATATAGGGCCAGAGTTACCAGCACAACTTTAGTTTTCTGACGAGGCTCTTCGGATGAGGAGCGAAACATCCGGCAACTTCAAAGTACAAATGACGGCTGAAGAAAAATTTTCCTCTTATTTGACATACTTTTTTTTCAATATCTCAAATGTGGCAGAGGTATTTGTCTCTACCCTTGATAATAAATTTCATTGACATTTTTTTCATGGACGTCATATCTGAAATGTATTTGGTCAAAATAGACACAAACACAAACATAAAAAAACTACTTAGCACTTATTTTTATACAATTCTACTTCAATTTTAACTTTTGGGCTACTGGGAAATGAAATTAAAAACCTTAAAAATGCTGCATTTGGAGTAATCTCAAAATTAAAAAAATCCAGCCATTCACTCTGTTTTTGTTCATTTACTTGGCCATTACTAGCCCTTGCAAGAAGTGGACTCTAAATTGAGAGTGGGTCGCATTTTGCATTTACATGTTTGGCCATTTGTCTCATTTAATCAACTGAGACCGTAAAGTGCATCGATTGTAGTGGAGTTTTTTTTCCTTTCAGGTAGCGGTACATTTGACTTGCAAAATGAAGCAAAACAAAAAACAAACAAGCAAATGCTTTTCAGTTAAACATTAAACATCTTAATACATTTGTGTCAAGTTATCATTTTAGCACAAATTATAATTTGTTAAAAATGTCATCACATATGAGAAAAAAAGGGCTGCAAATCTGAGCATTGGCTCTAGGTCCTTCAAACAAGATTATTGCGAGTATTATTTAGCAATTCTATTATGATTGATAGGATTCTTATCAACAGATTGCCAGTAAAGATCATGTTTAGCTCAAAGCCAGAATACCAAGAATGAATTCAAAGTAGTTTCAAAACACTACTTTGATACTGATGATAAGTCAAGTAGTCGATTATAATCCTCTGAGGGATCATGACGATAAACTCCTCCTTTTCCACAGCACACCATGAGATCCTCTGTCAACAGAAGATATTGATTTCTTCAGCTCCTTAAAAGTCAAACCTTTCTTTTTGCAGTTGTTCATTTTGACATTTGTTCTGCCTTTTTATTGCAGGAGCAGCCTTCGTGGTGCTATTTGTCTAAACATCTCATTAAATTAACATTTTGACTAAGATAACAACATTTTCATGGCTCGGATTGCCAGCCGCAGGTGACTGCAGGTCACTGTTTACCTCAGACGAGTGCACATGCTCCAAAGGTTAAAGTTGACCTACTTTACTCCTCTTAAGATAGGTAGGTAGATAGATACACTAAAAAACTACTACTACCACTATGAATAATAATAATAATAATAATAATAATAATAATCATAATAATCATAATAATAATAATACTACTACTAATAATAATAATAATAATAATAATAATAATACAGACACACGAACATCAGTTCCTCCCTGGACACCTCATCTGCAATCGACTGTTTGAACAAACCAAACATACATGGCATTTTTCCCCTCCAGGAGTCACATTTACGAAATATTTCATGCATCATAGCCAATTTCTGGTTGCTGAAGTTTCATTCCAGATTTACTCTTCCTGTCCCTTCCTCCTGTGTGTGAAATTTGCTGTTTGGAGAGGCATTTTGACTGCTCCAACCAGGTGATTAAATGAATTAGTTCCATTCCCTTGACAGAATTAAGACACATTCCAGTCACTGTGTAAAGGTCTGATCAGTGGTGACATGAGCAGCTGACACAGACCGAGGAAGTTTAATTAAGGAAATATGAAAATGAATTTCAGCATGATAGTCTATGTCCACTCTGTTCCGCAGGGTATGTCTGATACTGATAAGCACTTGGAAATATTCTAACCGGAAGTCGAAAGTGCTGAATTAAAATACCATCCACACAATTCATCATTCTGAATTTTAATTTACGAATGTAAACCTCAACAAATTAAATGAGAGGACATGATCCACGGCCGGAGCAAGTACACCCCTGTTCAAAATGATTACGGTGGCCACCAGTGTTGTTGGTAATGCCTTACAAAAGTCGCGTGTGAATATAATATGTTACATTTATTTATTTATATATATATATATATATATATATATATATATATATATATATATATATATATATATATATATATATATATATATATATATATATATATATATATATATATATATTGTGATATCATGAGAGGCTAGCTCTCAGCGGGACGGGACAAGAAGTGCAATCGACGACAGGTTTGGATACAAACAAAAGGTTTTAATCAAGGGTTCCAGGGGGAATTCACAAGCAACAAAGGTTCGAATAGTGTCTCTTCCAATACTTGTCAAAATAAAGTCTCTTCAGATACTTAAATCCAAATAAAGTCTCTTCTGAGGTAAAACTGAAGACGGAGTTCTTTACAAGAGTCTCTAGGCCTCACCCCTCTTGACGTCCTCGTCATGTAGCCTAGCCACCTTAGCTAGGTTCAAATCCAGTGTCCAGTCGTGGGGTCCCAACTGGCAATGAGTTCCACGCAGCAATCAACTTCTCCACAGAGCACAGCAATCGAGCTTGTCTTTCCCCAAGCTGCACACTCAGAGGCTCTCTGCCTTAAGAGCCCTGCTTTCCAATCAAGCCCTGATCAGCTGCAGGTGTGTGGGTTTAATTGCTGCCTTCCACCAGGTGGGGCCAAGACTCTCTCTGGGTGGAGCCATCTTAGGGGGATGTATTTGCCCTCCAGGACACAGCCTCTCGTGACATCACAATATATATATACTGTCATGATCTGGTTGGCGACCAACGGGTAGCGACGTCAGCCCTGCCTGCAGCCTCGCAGGTGCTGGTCGTTTTAATCACTGACACTTAAAAGGACACCCGGCACGACCATCCGGTGTCGGTTCATTGTTTGCTGCATGTTTGTTGCATGGTTTGTCTGCAGTTGCATGCACTGTATGCTGTGCATGTGTTTGTTTAACCTTGGCGGACTTTTACTTTTGGTCTTCTTTTGATACTTTGTATTTACGTTGTGTGTGTATATATATATATATATATATATATATATATATATATATATATATATATATATATATATATATATATATATATATATATATATATATACTGTCCAGAGGTGGCGGCTGCTATGAAGTCCCTGTTCTAAGGTTGGGGGGAGCAGAGGACTATTTCCTGAGGCTACACCGATTGCCTCTATTGTCCTGACTGATAATGGTCTACTTGCCCCATTTGCCCTGGTATCACCTCATCAGCATAACTAAGCCTATGTGGTAACGATCTCAGAAGCACGATCCAAATTAGACCTCACACCACCATGGCGTCTTAGTGAAGGGTTTTGCTGTTTTATAAAAATAGCTCCTTTTACTCCCCTTTCAAACCATGTATATTCTTTCGATAAGATTTTAACCTGATTTAGCAAGATCAAGAAAGTATTCATTTTGTTTTGACTTGTTTCTGCTTGTATTATGAGTGTTTTGGGAAAGGTTCTTTATTGTGTAAAATTTATTTTGCAAAAACCCGGATGGTGCAGTAAATAATGATTTCTCATGGCAGAGAGGATTACATTAATGCGAATGACATGCACATATGGCTTCCTCTCAGCGAAATGTTGTCATCCTGACCGTCCCACAGGAAAAAAAAGATAAATTCTTGCTATGCCCCCGTACTCTACGGTAACATTTATTGTCTGTATTTACAACCTAAATATTCCCAGAGGAGCAGTGGGCAGCAACTATTTAACGGCCAGGGATTAATTTCAGATCTTGCATCAGCGTCGTCGCCCTGAGAACTCAACGACAAATGAAATTTAGGATTCTGTCAGGAGACAAAACGCAAACATGTGGAAATAACCCAAAGTCAGGTTGTAATAACATTCCGTGCAGTAAACAAACCAGGGTCCCTGTTGATGAGAGTTAGTTATCTGGTCATGGAGACCTTTGTGGTGACCTCCAACAAGAGAAGCTAAACAGAACATGGACAGATGGACATGACAGTTTGTTGTCGTTCTCACTGCAGTCGACTGATGACACTGCTCTCTTTTACAAAGAGGCCATCATTTGGATAATTAAGATGAATACTGATGACATTTGGACTATTCACTGTTCAGACCATAAATATGCTGGCATCGTATTGACAGGTTTACGAGGCCCAATGTAAATGATTTCCCGAGCCTCTAAACTATCAGCAGTATTTGTATAATTATTAAGGTTTATATGACGGGCAAAACTCACATTTGTTTGTGTTTATTTGTCTTCGGCCTTGTGTGTCACTTGTCGGTTATGTCGTCTGCAGAAGTGGATAAGAGGCGCTTCTGGTTTGTGTGGGGAATGCTGAGTGTTGACTGTGTCCACTTTACTTGTTTTCAATCACAGTGCCTCCGTGTAAATTGACTTCACGAGCCTGTTGGCTTATTGAGTAACATTGATCATTCCCACCCATCACCCTGTCAGTGGGAATATCTGGAAGGTCCCATCAATGTGGCCGATACGACCTCCTGCTCCTGTATTTTCTACTTGGCATACCAACTCTTCTTACTCAGAAGGTTTTACAAACGTAAATGCTCATAGGGGCTTACATGTCAATAGGATCCATACATATTTTCACAGGATGAAGTGAACACAAGCAAACGTGAGCATGTGACAATTCGTCACTGCTTTCAGACACTTGGTGACAACAAAACGTGACAAAGCAAGTCATGAAATCATATTATATTATTCGCCTCTTTCCTTCAATGACAAACTCAAAGATGCATTTGCCTGGAAATATTAGTCCTTATAACTTGTGCGAAAAGCCGTCCCAATAATAAATAAAACACACACACACAAAACAAACACCTAAAAAAAGAAAATGAATTCAGAATAGAGTTTTTGACAGGGGTGCATTTTGGTGCTGACGTTTTGACATAGAGCCCCATTATACAAGTGCCAAAGTTCAGCCCAATCAAGCATCCCTTTAACTGAGTAACAAAGCAGCCAATCAACAAAAACAAAACAAACATTCTCACTTAGCTTTTTTTAAGCATTGGCAGATTAAATACAATATCTTTGCTTTTGGTTTGATCAAATATCATCTATCCCTCAGTGTAATTAAGGCTTTGTGTTCATTTTTCTTGTTTTCAACAGCCGTCCTTAGAGTGACTGATGAATGAAACAAAAGAGGTTAATTACACGATGAGTGATTTTTGTTGCCGCCTGTGTGTGTATGAGAGAAGAAGGTGGATCAGGGAAAGATAGCGTGTTCTTTTGTCTGTCTACATCACGCCACAACCTGTGCATCTGCGTGTTCTTAATGCATCGGTGAATAAGTGCATGGACTGATGGAGGCTGCCATGAATCTCAGTCTGCCTCGTCTCACGATGAGACTGACATGTGCTCACCAATGTTCTCTCCCACAAGTGTATTATCATTCTCTCTGACCTGCATGGACATGTAAAGACTGTGTTGCCATGTTGACAAGGTATTTAGCTGCTCCATTGGGCATTATGACGCCACGACGGGAACAGTCGGGGAGGTCAAAAGTAATTTGTATACTTGACTGATTAGATAGAAGAGGAGAAGCCCAAAACATATGGTTGTTCAACTTCAAGGTTGAAATGCTTCACTGATTGAAATGCTAAAACACACACCAATCTAATTTAATAAGCTGACACAGATGCTTCTCGGGTATGACGATTGATCTTTTGTTTTACATTCAAAGAATGCCCACACACCTACCCGCTTATTTAAATGGGTGTCCCACTTTTTCATATGAAAAGTGCCATGGCACACATATGTGAAGGTGATTCATAGCCTCTGCCGTGACTGGATTAAGAACCATGGTAACTAAATATTACCATCATCTAAATGCACTTTTTTTTTTTCTTGAAAAAGGGCTCACTGTCATTATTATTCATGTGCATCATGTGAATCTTAGCTGTGTTTCTCACTGGGAGAGTCGATGATTATCTTCAACATCCACTTATCTGGGATTGGATAAAGCAAATGTGAAACAGGCGATTGTCTTGACAGGTTATTTTAACTGAATGTCAATCCACGATAAACATTTATTTATTTATATATTTTTAAACATGTAGAATATCATTAGAGCAGCAGTTTCTCACCTTCTTAGAGGTATTGAACCCAAACAGTTCCTATTCACGTTCACCAAACCCTTCATTAGTGAAAAGCAAAAAACATGACATAAAAAACTCATTTGTTAAAAACAGAAAAAAGTAAATGCAATTTCATGGCACTTTCATGAGGTAGGTAGGTAGGTCGGTCGGATGGATGGATCGACGGATAGACGTCACGATGGATCGACAAATCAACGGCTAGAAAGATAGATAGATGATAGATACTCTATTTATTTATTTTTTATTTAAGACGTCCTATCACAGCACATGTTGAGTGAGAAAAAATCCGAATTATGTCACTCGAGGTAACCCTCCATTTTCAATACCCAAACGGGGTTGTGGGGAATTATCGATCCTATCCCATCAGACTATACAGTACACGGAACTGGTCAACAGTCAGTTGCAGGGCACATGTTGAGACAAATGACCATTAACATGCACACTGTCACAAGTTGGCACTTATCCCACCCTGATCACTCACAAGTCAGGCGAGTGCACCACGACACTATCGGCGACATGACACTTGAAGCAATCCAGCATTTATGTCTTCATAAAATGACACAGGTATGTGGCATATACGTGTCTCTTATCACTTAGCAGCCACATGATGTGTCAGAACAGGCAAGAGGTTCTCGTGTTAACTCAGACTGCGGACTGGGAAGGATGAGAGCGAAATGAGGTGGTGGTGAGTTGAAACAGCTCGTAGGAGTAATGTTTGGATCCATAGAAGTCAAGTGGTGACAATACCTGTGTTTTTATCCATCTATTTACCTCGTTATCCTTTAGAATTTGTGAGATGGCTTCCTGATACCCACAAGAAAAACAATGCAACATTGGTAAGTACGCACATATCAGTGTGCGGGATTTATTTGTGTCGGTGCATCTTTCTGTCAGCTTCATGATATATGAGAATACGTGTGACATTGTGTTTACCCACAATTCTCTGCTGCCCAAGGGACCATGAACTGTCACCTACCACGGAAATTGACTGCTTTGCACACATGCATGCTCCGATGCGCAACCGAATTGCCCCAAACCCACGCGCGCACACACACACACACACACACACACACACACACACACACACACACACACACACACACACACACACACACACACACATACTCGTTTTCTGAGTTTGAAGACTGTGAGCAAGTATCGTGTAGATCCTCGAAGGTCTACAAAGAGGAAGGGATCCAACCAGCCTTTGAATACATACAAAAACAAAACAAACATAAACAAACAGGAAAAGAAATTGATTCACACGTGCGTGTAGAATGACACTTGGGCGCCATCTTCTGCTTTTTCTGGGTGCTACATTGCTGTCATTGACGGCTCGAATTGATATGGGAGGACTCCTAGAATCAATTGCAAACATTTATGCTTTCCTCTTCAGAAGAACAAGAACAAGAAAACATCTTCTCCGAATCTGAAGCCATTGTTTTGATTCTCGAGCAAGGCAAGACGTCTTGGCGTGACGTCACGAACAGAGGGGTGGAACCTTCTGAAACTGACCATTTCCGGATTCATTTTGAAGTCATTTTTATTGGTGTTTTTCATTTAACTAAAAATATCAGCCTGCCTGATTTGGGTATTTTAGATGCTATAAATCGTTTTTCTGATGTCAGTGGGAAACAAAAACAAAAAATGGTGCCGGTTGTCCTTTAAATGTAGTGTGTACAAGCACAGTAAGAACACTACAACCCAATTTATTAACTGTCTTTCAAATGTGAAAAATATCCCTGATCAGTTAATAAATTTGTCTCAAGGAATATGCAAGAAGATAAACAGACAGACCGACGAATACACACACACACACACACACACACTCGTAGGAATCAATGCAAACGTTGCATTGTGCACCACAATGACAATCGACTACTGTAGCAAAATTTACAGCCATGCGCATTTGACGTAAATTAAGCAAGGCAGCATTTGTAGTTGGTGCATTCTTGATTTAAAAACAAACTTTATACTTTGTGACAATGTTTCTTATTGGGATTGGTCTCATTTTGCTTCAAGTTGGGAAAAATGGGGCAGGCAACTTTTCAGTTATCTGCCCTGTTGTTCGCTAGCTTTTTGTCATGAGTTTTAGACACTGTTTGTACTATAATTTGGGCAAGTTTGGCGGGCACACACACACACACACACACACGCACACACACACACACACACACACACGCGCACATAAACACATAGACAGACAAGTAGAAGCCCATCCATCCATTCGGCGAAGTGAGTTGACTCATGTAAATGTGCCCACAGGACAGCAAGACTAAATGAAGATGCATTAGACCTTGTTTTGTGTATGCCTGTTTGTGCGCATTTAGGAAGAGCGAGTGTTGCCTCAAGCAGCCCAGGCGGTGATGATGAATGTGTATTTAAACATTGGGGCGATCCACACCCGTGTTCCTATTGTATTGATCTGCTCTACTTTGTTCACTTCCAAGCCCATGTCATTAGCGTCGTAAATCTCACTAGTTTTTGCATGATTCTGTCACGCTAATGAATGTATTGCTCATGTTCAAGCCTAATAATCTGTTTTCCCACAGAGCTTGAAATATACACGATTAGCCTCATGACACTCAGCGGCCCCGTCGTTAGAAACACCTGCACATTGGTACGACAGCTGTTTCAAAAATTCCGCCGGATTGATGCAATGTTTGTAGTATTCATTTGATAAATGTTTCTTTTGGGCTAATTTCGAACTGCTGTGAATTTGGCAAAGCTAACAGACATAGTGTCATCAAAATAATCGCCAAAAAAATTACACTTTTAATGTTATAGTAACATGAATACTGTGGCCAGTCACTCCAAGGTCATCGTAGTATATCTGAGAGTAAAAGGAAAAATAATTGACACGTCATAAATCACACCTGCCGTGATTTCTTTTGTATGAAATTTAACAAATGCTTTTTAATTTATTCGTGATGCTCCTGCACCCCAAACAAAAAGAAAATATTCACCCCTCCCCCAATCCCGCCCCCTTAACCTCCCATACTTAAAAAAGTAACATTTGTCAATACAATTGCACATACAGGTCAGTTGTGATAGGCTCAAGCAACTTTCCGTCGCACTGTTCAGTATTAGCATTGTTGGTTATGGATGTGCGATAAATACATGAGAAAGACGTTAAAAAAAAAGAAGTTAAAATTAAAAGAACTCGGGAGATAAATAACATGTTCTGTTCCACCACAAAAAAATATTTGAAATTATCATATGACATACTAATGTATTCTAATACTGGAACGTGTTTGAATGAAGAGATACAAAAGAAAGTGACATGAATCAAATGTGGGGAAAAAACCCTGAATGTTTAATATCATGCATTTCTTGTTACATGTAGTTGCCAACTTTTTGAATTGAACCTTGTAAGTACATTGGTACATTATGACAAACTATGTCCGTCGATGGCTGTCCTGTATTCCACTAAGTCCCTATTGCACATGATTGTGAAGACTTGTACATGCGCATCACAAACGCACACGCACGCTAACGCACTTACACACACACGCACACACACACACATATACAACCACGCACATTGTTGTTTACAGGATGCATACACGCTTTTATGGTATTTCCTGCGTGTCAATGTCCCCTCTGCTAACAGCACAGCCTGAGGGCAGATCACTCTCACCGTGGACGCTGCGGCTCAGGTCAGAGTTTTCATTGCACTACTGACAGGCGTCACAGCGACTGAAAAGCCAGGGTTTCTCCTGGGGGGGGGGGGGGGGTGATAAGGGACAGCGGGAAGGGATGAAATTTTAAAAGTTTAATGCTGTTTTATCTCCCACAGCTCCCCTCTGCAGTATTGTCTGCCGTGCTGTGAATGTATGCCGTTTTTTGAAAGGGTTTGGAGCTCCAGCCCTTTGATTTTATTTGGTTCAGTGGCATGCACAGAACCTTAAAGGACAACCGACGCCCCGGACAAGTTGTGTCCATAATTTGTAAAATCACTTCAAATGACTTCTGCTGAGCGTATTTTACAAAGATTCCACTGCATATAGCTATAGTTTACGTTTTAAGACTCACGCTGAATATTCAGGAAGTCTTTTTTTTCGAGTTGATGACGATCCCCGACGTGACGTCACATTAGGAACGCCCCCTGACCGAGAAAGTGACACACAATGCATTTTGCGGTACTTTGTTTGGTCTGAAAACTTCGTGTTCTTCGGTGTTGATGCCGAAATCAGAAGGAAAACACATAAATAACGCGATGGTGAATCGTTGTGTGTTGCACCAAGACTACTATTTGATATTTGCTGACACAAATTCCCAGCAGACAAATCAGCCCATTTACAACTGAGCTTTGGCGCCATCTTTTGCATTTTCTGGGACACTACATGTTGTCCTTGACGGCTCGAATTGATTTGGGAGGACTCCTTTAATCTATTGCAAACATATATGCTTTCCTCTTCAGAACAATTTGAATTATATTCATAACTGGATGAGTAACAAGAAAGCATCTTCTCCGAATCTGAAGCCATTGTTTTGATTCTCGAGCAAGGCAAGACGTCTTGGCGTTACACCACAAACAAAGGGGCGGGACCCTCTGAAACTGACCATTTCCAGTTTCATTTTGAAGTCGTTTTTGGACACTTCAAGTTATTTTTATTGGTGTTCTGCATTTGACTAAAAATATCAGCCCGTGTGCTTTGGTTATTTTAGACGCTATAAAATGTTTTTCTGATGTCAGTTAGGAAACAAAAAAACAGTGCAGAGGTCGCCGGTTCGGTGGAGTTTGCATGTTCTCCCCGGGTTCTCCCCCATGGGTTTTCTCCGGGTCCTACGGTTCCCTCCCACACTCAAAAAAATTGTGTGAGAGTGACTGTTGTACATCAAAGTCAAAGTCAAAGTCAGCTTTATTGTCAAATATGCTAATATGCATGACATACAACACAGATGAAATTACTGTCCTCTCGGACCCAGCATGCAAGGCACTTATAATGACTTAAGAAACATAATAAACATGAAAACGTCAATTTGCCGGGAGAGGGGAGCCGCTGCGTGTTCAGGCGCCGCCATCTTGGGAAAAACAAAAATAACAAATATGACAACACAAAGACAAAACGCCAATTTGCCGGGAGAGGGGAGCCACTGCGTGTTCACATCTTTATGCGCCCTGCGATTGGCTGGCAACCAATTCAGGTTGTCCCCCGCCTCGTGCCCGAAGACAGCTGAGATAGGCTCCAGCACCCCCCGCGACCCTAATGAGGAATAAGCGGTACGGAAAATGGATTGACTTATTCAGCATTGAGACTTGCTTATCAATTGTCTTCTGCCCATAGACTTTATGGCTATTTTTAAATCGTGTGCAACATTAATGTAGTTGTTGTTAAATGTACACTTCAGCAGTACATTAAAAAACACAAAAAAAAAACACGTATATGTTCATGTACGCTGCTTTCAAGTGTAAATATCTGGGGATGTTTTTGTGTCGTTGTTTGTGTTGTGTACATTCTTAGTGACACAGACTGATCACCCCACATGTCGGCCCCCCTGCACTAGTCCAATAGCCTCAGGCTGGGTCATTGTTTCCATAGCAACCACGAGGTTCGAGGACCATTGTTGAACATGCCATCAGAAGAGGTGTGTTGACGGGCTTAGTGTGTTTACAGGGTGCACAGGAAGGGTTAACATTTTAATTTGACCTGTTTTTTTAAATATATTGTGCAATGCTCAATGGCACATCAGTCATGCTGCAGAAGCAAAACTAGTCTTGATTTTCTATCTTTGGATCAGCAGTAATGGTAGTCCAGTAGTAGGTAGTCATCATGATAGTTGGGGTAGTGGGAGTTTTTTTTTCACGCATTAGCTTTCAAATCGTCCCTCAGCTCTTCAAGTCAATATATATTTTATTTGGAGCCCTTCGTGGAGAATAGGTGTGTGTCACTGTCATCATGGTGGTTGAAAGCTGATGTAAGTCTTGACTATTCATTCTTTCTGTCACAGTGAACATGGAAGTAGATAAGAGAGACAGTTCCCTATTCAACATCCCCAACAGATAGTCAAGCAACTGAAAAGCCTCACTTTTAATCCGTCACAATGCCTGAACTTGGTGTCTTTGAGAAAATCTGCAGAAATGAAAATATTTTGGTGAGGATTTTAACTCATTCACTTCATTTCACAAATTTATCCAGGAATTGAAAATATGACGTATTAGTTCGGTTTTTTTCCCCTGCTTGGGTGCCGATGAAGCGCTGGCCAGACCTCTGGCAATGTTTTCCCTCTTCCACAAGGTGTCAGCATTTCCCTTTTTTTGCATGTTAGAGCTTTGTTCCAGCCTCAGCAATATTAAAAGTGCTATATAAACCATATATATATATATATATATATATCGCATTTTATTTTGGACAGCCACCCTAGCCACCCTCATTTCAAGCTCATATAACTCCAGACCCAAAATAATTTAGCAATGAATTATTTTTTTGTGATGATAGAAAAGAGTCTAAGGTTTATTCCGCTGCATTGAATGTTTCTGTTGTCCTAAAACTCAATATTCTGTGGGTCCTGGAATTCAAGTGACAATGACAAAAACCCCGGCACTGGATAGGACACATTTTTGCATGTCTGGTATCTCACCTAGTTGCAATATCGCTTGACTTTGGTCTTTGTAGGCCCAACAATTACTTGTAAAAAGATTTGTAAAGCCATGTTGCTTAAACCTCCGATAAAAATCTTATACATCTGAAGACCTCAATTCAGTTCACATATACAGTAAAGTCTCGTTATATCGATATTCAAGGGAGTCCGAAAAAATATCGATATAACCGGGACTATCGATATATCCGACCCTGTTTGCATGTAATTTTCTCCGTGCGTGCATAGAAATAGTATCGATATAACCGGGACTATTGATATATCCGATATCGATATAACGAGACTTTACTGTAATTGCATATTTTGCTCGTATTAAAAAAAACATATTTCCCATGGTTAATTCATTGTTTCATTGATGAGAAATCCTTCTTGAGGACATTGAATTGTGATTCATTGTAAAAGACCTCAATTTTGAGTGAAAAAGTCCAACTAAAGATCAAATGCTCAAATGCATTTGTATGACAACCTTTATTATGTCAATATGTGATGCATTGTCCGTCATAAACTGTCAGAAAAGCCATGGCACCTTTTGGAGTGATTAATCAGTCCAAGGAGATGGCAAGCTGCTGACACTGAGTGGAAAACTGCAACATATTCCTTCAAATATGTCAAAATGATATATACACATCAATAAGCTACAACAGCAAAACAAAAACACACACGCGCACACACACACAAACACACACACACTTTATTTTTCACACACCTGCACTGTGTAGCCTCTGATCGACTGCAGTCATTTTCTATCCCATTCCCGGAGGAAAAATAAATAACAAAAATATATCATCCTATAACCAGGCATGTTGCATCACAGCTTACTGTATGTGATAACCCAGTTATTAGATGCTTTACAGGCATCATATCACCTGCACATTTGGTCTAAATTGTCCCATCATAATCCATCAAAATATGTGAATACGCTCCAATCATCAAGTCATTGTTAATTAATGTGCAGATGTGACAGGAGAATCCAGCATATGTGAAAGAGGTGACGGTCTGTTGTAATGGAACGTTTCAAAATTGTTTCAAAATATTCACCACCGTAGTATTGTTAGCGTATAATGCAGGGGTCGGGAACCTTGTTGACTAAGAGAGCCATACAAGTATAATATTTAGAAATGTTTTTCAGTGAGAGCCACACACACACACACACACACACACACACACACACACACGCACGCAAACACGCACGCACGTGCGGCCACTTTTCAACAAAATGTATTATTTAAAATAACTTTGTGATAGTACTCACCGTTAAGATGAATGGTTTTCCGCTCCTCGTAGGCGAAGTTACTGCTAGCTAGCCTGCACACGGCATATGCTTCCACACTTGCTATTTGCAATATGCTTGTCGCAGAAGTATATTGATGCTAACGTTAACATGGGGCTTGTTAAAATGTCACTGACATTCGACTATTTCATCGATGCTATTGTTTCATTGCAAATTAGAATCAGAACCTTTTCTCTCCTCAAAGGCAAATGCTCTGGTGCATACAAGCTGAAGTGCACTCGTTCGGCTCATTTAAAGGGGCGTTTACCCTTTTCAACTTGACAGCAGTATCATCCAATTAAAACTGCGCTTTCCACCAACCTAGGTCAGTGTCATCCAATCAAAATTGTTCTTTTCGCCAACTGCAGCCCCAACAGGAAATGAACGGCGAAAAAACGAGAATATGTACTGTATTTAGTTTTATCGGCAAGGCATATGCAATCATCAAAAGAGCCATATATGGCTCGCTAGCCATAGGTTCCCGACCCCTGGTATAATGCATTCTGATTCAGCGAATTTGCCAATTTTTATTTCAAGCACCAATGGCAATCACTATTATGATTGGATTTCCAACAGATTTATAGAATAGGAGTTGTAGGTGAATGATTCCAAACTCTGCACTTTCTCATTCTGTTCCAAAAATCTGATTTACACGTGGTCAATCTGCGATCCCTGTCAGCAACACAGGGACTTTCTGTATTAACGACCCTCAGCGCTATCGTCAAGGAGGAAAGGTTGTGCCGAGTTGGTGTTTAACAGACTGCGGCTGCTCCAGTGATTACTTTGTTTAGTGGGTGATTGATGAGAAGCACTGCTGGAAATGTCATTTGCCCTTACAATATATTTCTGCCAAAGGAATGTGGAGAAGCCACTCTTTGGACAATTTAATACATTTACATTAGGGTAATACAGAAATGTAGCCATTACACGTTGCTGGGTTTACAGCAATAGTCAATTTGAATGCAGTGTTTGTAATGCAATCTGTTTACCGTCTTACATGTATGCAGAATAAACTCTGAGGGGATGTCCTACGGAAAAACTGCCATCTAAAATAAATACTGTCATGTTTGCAGGGTGGTGATGGTTGTGGATCCCAAAAAAAAACAGGCAGGAGGGAGCAGCAAGGTGTTTTGACAAATTGTATTAAAATAAAGTCAGCAGGAACAAAATCTCAAACATCAAAGTCATCTGAACACAAAACTACAAAGTATCAAAGAAAACCATGAGTAAAAATCTGCCAAGATGAAATAAACTTGACAGGGTGAAGCAAACACATACAATGACCCGAACTCGAATGGTCGTGCCGGGACTCGGGAGTCCTTTTAACTGCCACAGATTGGAACGACCTACACCTGTGCAGGTGCAGGCAGGGCCGACAGCGCCACCCGTTGCTCGCCAACCAGAACGTGACGGTCTGCCACTGATTGGAACGACCAACACCTGTGCAGGTGCAGGCGGGGCCAACAGCGCCACCTGTTGGTCGCCAACCAGAACGTGACAAATACAAACTGACAAATTTGGTTAGTATTAAACAGACCAAATGCAATTTGGTTTGTTTAAAGCATGAAGACCATTTGCAGTAGCGTATTTATCCTCCCACGTCTGGGGTGTTTCTGCTGTACAACAGTCACGCAGTCACGACAACGTTGGTGGTGATAATAGAGCTTGTCAGAACTCTGTGTGAAAGGTTTGTAGGTTACGTGTCAGGTTAGCTCGTTATGTTATCTCTGTAGCCAAACAACTTTGTTGCGAGGTGACGTGTTCCCAAAGCTCAGATTGTGTCTTATTCATCGGGTTGTATATACAGTGGAGCTTCTGCTTATCTGTTTATTCTCTTTGAAAAAAGTTTGACTGAAACCCGAATCATATAAAACAGCGCCATTTCACTTTGTTTAAAAAAGGATGACTATAATTGATAGACAAAAGAAAAAAGAACGGTTTGGCATAAATTTAAATAACTAATGAAGTGAATAACCACTTTCAGCACATTTGCCAAACTTCCTCTCAAACGTCAGGCCTTCAAAATAAAAGCACACCAACATAATATCAGTTGTACTTACCAGTGACACTCTCAAAATGTTGTACATGTACTTGTTTTTTGAGTTCATCTGTTCAAGAAGTGACCAACAATGTGTGGTAAAACTGTCAACTGTTGCTCGACAGACTGTTGGATTATTGATTATTGGAATGGTCCTCTGACCACAGAATAAAGTGTCTAGAATGCTTGGTGACTAAATCATCAAGGCACCTGAGAATTGTTAAAAAAATATGGCTAAAAATGTAAAACATCATTTGAAACAATGTGTTTATTTGCTTCTAAGTGAACTAACTGCAGCATAATGAGAACTGGTTCTGAACTAGAACACCAACTGATGGACAACTCAGAGGACTCTACAATAAACATTTTACATACACGTGCTCTTTTATAATATTGCGCTACTGAATAAAAAAAAAACAAATACAATTCGCTGCAATCGTAAATGTTTTGCATTTTAAATATTCATTGAACAAGTTAAAGCATAATATTATATACTTTCGAGTTGGGTCAAACCATTGCTGCTAAAAAGTGGACATGTATTCCGTTTTTGTTCGATGGAGACGGAATACTGTATTACTGTTTTTTTCTTTTTTTGTTATTTTGAACTTCATTCGTCATTGATAATTAGTAACTTAGTCCAATAGAAATACAAGGATAACCTTATACATTTTTTTACGTTCAAGTTATTTTTATTGTATTTGTATTTTATATGTATTTTTTTTAATTTTGCAGTGATATGTCAAATGTTATGTCAAATGATATGATGAAAGATAAATTGCCTCTTACATCTGGTGAAATCCCAGTGCTTATAATCTGACATTTGTTCTTGTTCTGCTTGGTCACTTTATAGGCATGGGAAACCGGACATGAACTTTGCGAGTTTTGCCAGCAAAGGGAAATTTAGGGTGTAATTAATGCAGCATCTGCTCCAGGTTTTGCAGATATTATTCAAATTTCATTTGCTTTCACTTTCCCGGCTTGTGAAAGTATTCCTTTGTTTGACACATATTTGAGCAAAGACGATGAAAGTACCATGCTCATACACTTTCCTTCAACCTATGCAGAAATGTGACTGAACTAAACTAGAAGCCAATGATCTAATCAGTAGTTTCTGCTTTGTCAGAATCAGAATCAGAATACCTTTATTCGTCCCACAATGGGGAAATTTCACATCTAACACATCTTTGACATGGTTGTCAGAAAAACAAAGAAGTCCAAAAACAGCTGATTGTGAAAGTCGTATAAAATAAATGTCATAGAGACATTTGGTGTTGTTCATGTGTGAATTTTAAGCAGTGAATTAAAGCCAAGTAACCTCTTCCTGTCTGTGACATGCCAACACCCATTGATGCTCTTTTTGTGATGTCAAATATTTAAAAACTGTTGTTTCAATACACTGGCAGAATCTAATGTAATTAGAGCATAATATTTTTGTAATCAAGTCCCACACCATCTATAAAATGACGCCACTACGTCAGTAGAAAAAAGGACCTTCACAACATAATATTTACTCTGCCTTCATGTTGCACGTTATTGCCAATATAGTTCATTTTGGAATATTTTATACTTCAATCTTTGGTGTCCACTTATCCTCCTTGACGCAGAACTAACTTTATTTTGTTTTAGCACACGGTAGGAAAGTTTGATTTGAAGCACGATTTCTTTCTATTTAGTTATTAAAACTATATTTAATGAGATTTATTGATTTTTAAAACACGCCCAGTTTTGTGCTCACATGCCATATTACTGTACCATGATTCCTGAGAACAACGCATCATATACTTAATAACATAATATAATAATCTGCCTTAACATCGCTCCTTGCATTCCACTTCTGCACTAATCATTGCATGAAAAAAAAACATAAAAAGGCCCTAATTGCTACTCTTCGGCCTCAGTTTGACTGATTCACTCATGTGGAATGGCCTTGCCTTTTGATGTAGACTGTAACTTAATAGAGGCATCCAGGTCGCGGGCTCGTTTTTAACCGGCGGCAATTGCCACTGTGTTTCCATGAGAGCCTTTAAAAAAATGTTTGCTTAGCTATTTTTAGCATGCAGCTTACTAATATGCATCACCATACCTCGAGGGAAAAAAAGAGAGGTACTGCGGATGACCATAGCCAGGTTTTGTATTTGTGTGTGGGTGTGTGTGTCTTTGTATGTGTGTCTACGTGTTTCATTGAGGGAATTGGATTGGATTGGATTGGATATGCCTTTATTAGTCTCACAGTGGAGAAATTTACATTTCACAATTTGTACATTTTATGACACTCACTGATCATATTCCTGATTTGAAATATTATGAAGTGGTTTAGTGGGGGTGATTCAGTGGTTTGCGCATTGTGCAGAGACCGTGAGTTTGATCCGGGCTCCAGACTTCCGATATAGAGTCTCCATGTTCTTCTGCGGCCTGCATGGGTTTTCTTTGGGTACTCCGGTTTCCTCTCACATTGCAAGAGCCTTCATTATGGACTGAAAAAGCTCTTTAAATTGTCCCCATGTGTGAGCGTTAACATGGAGGCTGTTCCCCTCCTCATCCACTGCGATGGCAACCGGCTCAGGGTGTTCACCGTACACCAGCCGAACACAACTAGGATAGGCTTGTTAGGATAAAGTGGATAACAAAAATAATGGATGGATGGATGCATGGGTGGATGAGATATTTTAAATTGGCAAGGCAGGTTTTGTTGATTGTATTGTTTGAAGTTGCAGTGTAGGCAAATCATTGTTATGCTCTAAATAATAACTTGTATCACCCGGACAGATTGTGAAACCTCAAAATAGTGACAATAAATATGTGGATGCATTGCAGAAAATATTTGTGTGTGTTGCGATTTTACCGAGTTTCCAGCCAAGGATATATGTTGCAATGTAAGCGCCACACAATGATTCAAACCCAGAGCCATATGAGATGTCAGTATCAGTCACATTCTCCGATCTCTTAAAAGCATCTTTATAACTTCAGTCTTTCAGCTCTTATATTTTACTCCCTTGATCCTTAATTGATGCTTTCTGTCTATAATTTATGTTTTACTGACGTTGAGCTGCCATGGCATCAAAATAAAGTGTCCTCGGGCTACGGATGGCCCACGGGGACACCTATGAAAGATGCTTCATTGGTTATTCTTACAATACAACACCAGACGTACACAACCCACATACATGCACACCCATAGGATTACCCATAAAACATTTGGAACTGTTGGTGATTCTTACTTTAACTTTTACACACACATAACAATTCTGGTCCCTCTTTCCTCACTTACAAACGTAATCTCTGTCAATGAGATTGTCGAAGACATGCACCAGAAATTGCGCTTTTACCTCGATAATTATGCTCAATGTTGACACTTTGTGGGATCGGCATGCTAATGCCACAAACCCCATGTATTAATATACTGTATATAGTTGCATAGTGATAAAGGTCACGAAGTGTCAGATTATAGAGTGTATTTGATGATGAAATTTAATTACAATAAGGTATATACAGAGTAAGACATGTAAAATAGTATTCAAAAACCGAGTCAGTGCACCTATCGACATTGGCTGTCTTGAAGAACATCAGAAGCATCTAAACGATGACTGTCCCTGATGGCACAAAGCTATTAAGATGATAATTTCGTCAAGAATTTAGGCGCATGTATGTGTGTTTCATAGCCTTCTAAAATGTCCCCCCAATTGTTTCAGATGACTACCTCAGACATTATCCTAAATGAGGGACTACCTTTGTGCAGCGCACTGCCTGAAAACACAGCAGTCTGGCAAACACAAGGCGGTTTGAGCACCCATGTGTGACTAATCGCTTGGCTGAGACACATGAGTCCTTTTGTTGTCTCGTCCTGGCTTCACTCGGGGCTGTCAGGGCTTTGAGTTTCTTTTGGGACCAAGCAGGCGCCATATTTGCGCAAGCAATGGTTTCTCATTTGAGTTTGCATCACGCTACTCAGATGCTTGACTTCATACAATTAATACCTTAATTAGCCTTTACTGAATGGAGTAAATGCAGTTCTGTCTTGGGCCGCCATTCAATTGTCTCTGTCGACATGTTGGCATTGACATCTTAATTTTTTTTAATCCCCTTCCTCTTCTGCTTTTGGTCAGAGATGAGCATGCGCCCATGGCCGACAACGGGGCAATCTAAAGTGACTACGCCAAACAACAATGCAAGAGGAAAGATACATTTTCGGGGTATATGCAGAGCTATCTAGCTAACTGCATGTCATATTTGCACAAGATGACCATTGATGCAACCAAAGTTAGTCCGGGTCTTTTATAGGGGGGCGAAGGGTGGCTCATGTGGGGCTCCAAGTGACACTTTCCTTAAGATTAAGGGCAATTAAAACCCAGTGTATTTCTGTGGATGTCATGGCCCCAAGACTTTGGGACACAATAATTTCCACCTGTATAGAGAATAATCTATTTTGTGCCCAACGCAGTTCATTTCAATGTGTCATTGTCCATTTCAGCTAAGTCTGATAAGATGTGTCTTCTGTATGGCCTCTTTTCATCTACGCATCTCCAGTCACTCCTGTTGCTCTCCTCCTCTTTCCTCTTGTCAACTTATCTTCCTCACCATTCGCCCCTCTTTTTCTTTCTGTCCTAGTTCTCAGGGTCTCATGGTGAAGCTTTGTATAATTACCATGCCAGCGTTTAATTGGAACAGCCTACACAAACTGATTAAACTGAGGATCCCTTAAATATAGAGAGATTTTATTTTAAACACTCACATACGTACAGACACACAACGAGAAATTTGGATGCACATTACTCAAGCAACACGTTAACATGCTCCAATTGTACAAGCACACAAAACACACTGTGTTCACCAGGGTTGGAATATGTGGATTTTTTCCAGGTTGTTACTTCAGTGACTGTCGCTGGACTCTTTGAGGAGCCGAGGCATGTTGGCTGCAGCCACAGATTGATTTTTGGCCCAGTTAGACCACAAACTCCCTTTAGCTGCTGCTACAGTGTCATCCAACACAACTGACGACATCATGTGCTTGAGGAGGAGAGATATTTTTATATTTGTTGTAATTTGAAAAAAAAAAAAAAACCCAGAGATATTAAATAGATATGTGCTTTAATAGCAATAAAATACAACCAGAAATCTTTCACATCATTGTACTTTTTTAAAAATATATTCATAGGTCTCGTAAATGCAAATTATATTACCTGGGTGGTGGCTCACCTTATAGGTGTTTGAAATGTTTCACTCCTGTCTTTCTGCTGCCGATACGCGATGGACACAAATCAACTCGTTGCAAATTGACTGGATCAGTAACTTCAGCAGGTTTTACAATGCACTTACACGGACAACCGGAAAGCTAGAATTGGTGGTGGGCTTGCAAGTCTCTCTGAGGCACTGTCGTGTGCTTCAAAATGCACGTGCTTTGAACTTAGGTCATTGTGTTCTATTACTTTGCCAATAGATGGCAAGTTTATTTTCGACGCTATCTGTAAAATGACATAGTGCTAATAGTAATGATGGTTGGTATCTTAATAATAATCAACGCATTTATTTTCAAGCATGCGTGTGATCATTTTGCCCCCTTCAGTCTATATTCTGTCTGAAGTCTTCCAAGTTTGTGTTTCAGAAAAGAAATCTCTAATCTCTGTGATACGATCTGGTGAAATAAATATTTAATACATTTCTGAAATAAATCTGCCTCTTCCAGTAGCAAAGTTCCTTGATCAAAGTACATTTAACAGCTTATTGAAGTATTTATTATGAATGGAGGGTACACAGCTTGCATCATTGGGGTTTTTAAAAAGTAATCAAATTCAACATAGAGACAAACATTTCCTTGGGGTCTTAAAAAACAATTAAAACATTGAAATGTCCAGGAAGGTTTCTGACACCAGTGGCTAATTGGTACTTCATTTCAGTATTTTAACACACTATTTTTTTCAAAAGTCAAGAAATATCATTAATCTATTCTTATTTTGTGTTTTAGTCCTGGCCAGCCATACATGTGGCACCCCCGGACTGATCCCAAACGGAGTAATTCATGGTGCACGGTACAACATTGGGGACAAAATCCGTTACAGCTGCGAGTCTGGTTTTGTGCTAGAGGGGCACAATATCCTCACATGTATCGTATCACCGGGCAGTGGAGCACAGTGGGACTTCCCTTCACCATTTTGTCGAGGTAACTGCACTTTGCCTTTCTTTATTTCTTATCCTTGACTGAGACAAGCACTTTCGCCGTCTCCCAAAGGGACTGTCTACCGACTGGTAATTGATGGGGAAAAATACAGTATATCTACAGACATAACCCTGACACTATATAAAACTAATTGTTTGGGTCGTGAGAACGGAGAGCCCAGATCATGAGGTCACAAGCTGGAGACGGATGAGAAGCTCCTGTGTATTGATTACCTAAAATCACCATAAAGTCTTGTTTAAACTACTGTATGTAACAAAGCATTCAATGAATCAGATTTCGTCTCATATCTTGACACAAACCCCTCCTCTAATGGTCAATTATTCTGCAAACATGAAGAAAGCTATGCATGTTTCCGCTGTAGAACGGGTGAACGGGAAGTGGAGACACAATTTAAATCACAGGAGCTGTCTCTGCTGAACTCCAAATTTGTGTGATTTGACGCAATGACTGCAAACTACTATCCCCCAAATACATTTTTGTATCAGCAGTTTTTAAAATGGTGTTGAATACTTTCAACATCCTAATTTGAGTTTTTTCATTATATTGTATTGTAATTGTGTGAAATGTTGAGGCACAGTGGAATGTCATATACAGTGAAACCTCGGTTACATTTCTGAAAATTTTACCTTAGCATATGAAGTATTTTTCTGGATACACACGGAGCTGCCACAATAAGTGATGTGTCGTTCGCGATGAGCCCGTTCTCCTAACAATAAAATAGTGGCCACTGTTTTTGTCCTCTATTCCCTGCCCCCAGTCTTCGGTTAAAGCCACGTGATTGTTCAAGAACGCAGCAGTGGGGGGTGGGGGGGGGGGGTTAGAAAACACAAAGAGTGAGAAAACACACACACGAAAGGGAGATGACAGTGATTGAAACAAAAAAAAAACAAAAGTGTGACAGTGTGAGAATATTGAGAAAATGGATAGAAAACAGTTAAAATATCCCAACAATCAGGCTCCACAAATAACCCGCACAAGTCATCTGTACACTGCAAAAAGCTATCAACCCAGCTAAACAGATCACAATTGATGAAGAACTAGATACAATTATCACAGAGAAAGGACCTACAAGGGATCATTCCTCAAGATGGTGAAATAAGTCTATGTTCCTCATCAAGTGATTAATGCTGAGGAAACCGGACACTCCATTCCATCAAGCCATTAACGACCATCACAAAGGTAAATAAAATGACTTTATTGTACAGTTTATTTCTTTTATCATAATACTATAGCACATTTCTTATACATAAAATAAGGTCTATTTTGTGTAGTTTAAAGGCTTAGAAAATTAGAAAGTAGAAAATTGTTTTTGGGGGACCTGGGAACGGATTATTCTCATTTTAATGGTTTCCTATTGGAAATTAATTTTTGGGATACACACTTTTCACCTTACACACTCTGTCTGGGAATCAATTAAGGTCATAAACCAAGGTCTCACTGTATTATTATTTTTTCTATTCTATGCTGTTTATGCATTTGGTTTCATATCCACATTGAAACTGAAGGGCATTGTGGTGGGTAATGATAATAATGTGTGCTTCACACGTTTCAGTGTTTGACTCATGGCTTAGGCATGAGGAGTTTGCATGTTCTCATGCTGCATCTTCTGTTTAACATATGTGGCGTAGAAATAAATTAATCAGTCATAAATCAGATTGCAACAACAAATCTAACCAATGTGACTTTCTAATTCAAATGAGGTTAAACGAGGCAGAAAATGAACGGATCACCCATCAAATAAATAACTGAAAACAGAATGCAGACATGCCAAGATATTGAACGATCCATCTCATACACCACGTCTCATTCATTCGGTCTCGTTTTTCTCTCTCCAGCTGAGGGGGCATGCGGAGGCACATTGCGAGGCACCGCGGGTTCAATAACCAGTCCCAGCTACCCTGCTGAGTATGACAACAATCTGGATTGCATGTGGTCAATCCTAGCCGAACCCGGGGACACGATAGCCCTTGTCTTCAACGACTTCTCAATGGAAGACAAGTATGACTTCCTGGAAATCAGCGGGACCGAGGCACCCAGTATATGGTGAGATTTTTTTAGTTTTTTTTGGGGAAAATGACAAATCTTATTGATGCAGTACTTCAAATGATAGTGAAAATAAATACACCCGTAATCCAGTCTTGCACTCTAAGTAAGGATTGGATTGGATTTGCCTTTATTAGTCTCACAGAGGAGAAATTTACATTTCACAGCAGCAAAGTGATGAAAGAAATTAAAGTAGAAAAACAAAATACATGAGCTGCTGGAAAGGCAGCCACTCTCGCATCGCCGTCTTGAAGTCAAAAGAACAAAAGAAAAAAAAACTAAATAACAAATAAAATGACAGCACAAAGACAATATGACAAAACAATCGACACAGAGTCATTCATTCTTCAGGACTTTCTGTACCCTCTTTGTGATGATATGGAGCAGTTCTAGATGAAGGAGGAGAGGATCAAAGATATGATATGACATAAATTATTTTGCCAAGCCACAACAATCAGTGACAGTTTGTGCATGTGCAAGTCAAGAAAGTTATCTTTGAGCAAATTCTATTTTTCTATTCTATTTTTTTCCACCATCATGAAAATGCAGCAACATATTTTATGCATACTTGGAACAGTTAGTCAAATGAAAAAATGATGTTGATTTATCCATCCATCCATTCATCTTCTGCTGCTTATCTGGGGTCGGGTCGCGGGGCCGGCAGCTTCAGTAGGGAAGCCCAGACTTCCCTCTCTCCAGCCACTTCTTCTCGCTGGGAGACAGTCTCTCCAGTGTTTCCTGGGTCGTCCCTGAGGTCTCCTGCTAGTGGGGCATGATCGGAACGCCTCACTCTGGAGGCGTCCAGGAGGCATCCTAATCAGATGCCCGAGCCACCTCATCTGCTTCCTCTCTATGTGGAGGGGAAGCAGCTCGACTCTGAGCCCCTCCTGGATGACCGAACTTCTCACCTTATCACTAAGGGAGAGCCCAGACACACTACGGAGAAAGCTCATTTCGGCCACTTGTATCTGGGATCTCGTTTTTTCGGTCACAACCCATAGCTCGTGACCATAGATGAGGGTTGGGATGTAGATCGACTGGTAAATTGAGAGCTTCGCTTTTTGCCTCAGCTTTGCTTTTTGCCTCAGCTCCTTCTTCACTAGGACAGATCGGTACAAAGTCCCCATAACGGCAGACGCCGCACCGATCTGCATGTTGATCTCTCGCTCCCTCACACCCTCATTCATGAACAAGACTCCCAGATACTTAAACTCCTCCACTTGAGGCAAGATCTCCTCTGCGACCCGCGAGAGGGCACTCCACCCTTTTCCGACTGAGAACCATTGTCATGTGATTAAGTGCAAATTATAGAACATATAGTGAAAAGCCGTCATCTTTAAAACAAGCAAACTTCAGCAACAGAGCATTTTCTTCCTCTCGCTCTTCTTTTGATCACACCGATAATTTGAGGCAAGCACTTAATCAGGTAAAATCCATCTTTTGTTATATTTAACTTGCTGCAGGAGTATAGCTCAAGTGCAAAACTCCAAAACATGGCCCGTAGGGATGCCTTGTTCCATACAGATCACACATTTTGAGTAATGTTGTTGTGCGTCGTGTGGAACGGATACGGATTGTTTTTCAGCATTTTTGACCACGACATTCATCAAGGAGGAGACTGTGCTGAGCGGTTGCGCCTTTTCGGCAGCATGGATATGCCAGTACTGTGTTGAATGGGAGGAATGTCGGTGCCATTCGACTGTCATCGCTGGACAGCTCTGGGGCCATTGTGCTTTTTTGCGCCTGTAATGGGCAGCATCTTCACAGCCCCGCTTTGTTCAGTGGAAGGTCGGTGCTGTTGGACAGTCTGTGGCTGGATGGATACATGTCTTGAGGAGACCGCGATAAGAAGGAAGGAGCGTCAGCGCATAGCGCCAATGTGTATATGGATTGAAATTGAAGCTGATTTATGTGGGACAGGAGATGTGAGACAATCTCTTTGCGTCAATGGATGCTACAGCTGCGTGTTTGCTTTCAACATTTAGCTTGTAGTCAATGTGCACATTCCACCCTGATCCACTGGTGAAGAGACGCTTTGATCCTCTCCTCTTTCATCTGGAACTGCTTTATGAAAGAGGGTACAGAAAGTGCTTAAGAATGAATGTCTCTCTGTGTCTTTATGTTGTCATGTTATTTGTTATTTAGTTTTTTTTTTTTCTTTTGACTTCAAGACGGCGCCGCGAGAGTGGCTGCCTTTCCTGCAGCTCCTGTGTTTTGCTTTTCTACTTTCATTTCTTTCATAACTTTGCTGCTGTGAAATGTAAATTTCTCCACTGCGAGACTACTAAAGGCAAATCCAATCCAATAACCAATACATTATTTTTAGAAAAACAATTGGTACATACATTACCATTGTGATGCTATGTTAGAGATATGACAGTCAGACACCGTGGACAGAGACTCAGAACCAGAAAGATTGTCCTTACTGCCGGCAGGAAACGCAGTCATTAATGACATACGTCTGAATTCTGCGCCCCTCTGCCAAGCTATTTTTTAAGAATACATGCAAATTAACGATATGTGAGTGATACATTAGTAAAACATAGTTTTCTTGAATAGCATACCACACTTCTGGACGTTCTGAGCAACAACAGCTGTAAGCAATAAAACATTGTTTCGCATGGACTGATACGTTTGTATCCTGGCTAAAGACCTCTCTGTGTGAAAAGGAGTTTGAAGTCCTAAATTACAACTGTGATAAAAGACTTCCCCAGGTCGTAAATGACTCCTGTGAGGCTGGCCGTTTACATTGCTGTGTCCGTTGACCCGATTGACCCCAGGTTGCCCGTCACTTGTGTATTGAGTCAGAAGTGTCGACGAAGCAACAGCGTGAAACTTTTAAATATGATAACTTCTTATTCTCTGTCATGCTACAATGTATTCTTTGTTATTTGTCCAAAGACCAGAGGGGGACTTGACAAATTCCCTTTTTCACACTATATACAATGTTTGTGTTTCAAATTTAGCAGTTTGTTCCGACAGCTCGGATGCATTTGTTTCCCAAATTTGGTACACTGTTGTACTTCATGCCTTCATCTTCACTAAATGTGTAATGCGCTTGAGCAGAGGTAGAAGCTGCCTACTAGTTAAGCATGCAGTCTCACCCCTCCATTAAGTTGCTGAGAAAATGTAGAAAGGCAAAAACAAAGTCCACATGTCAACAACAAAATGACTTTCATGTTATTTTCCAAGCTCAAATGGCTTCAGTCGTCTTTATGGTGATTTTCGGCTTGATTGAGACCGATTTTCTAGTTTGTTCATAAATCATCAATTGTTGAAAGGCCGCCATTCCGAAGGGACCTCATTAGCCTTTGGTGACACGTTTTCCTCTCCTTCTTCCAGTAAGACAAATGGCTTTGCGTTCAACTGAAACAAATAAATTGCTTCCACGTGAACATCGATGAAATCAGTAAAAGAATAAAATAAAATAAAGAATCTGACAATGCACGTAATTTTTCTCCTCTGTAATCCTCTCCGTTGCAATCAAACATCTAAGGCTGATGCTCTGATTTCAGCGGTATCCTCAGAGCTTTGCAAGGTGACATTACATTTGTTCTCGTTCTGTAAATACAAATATCAGTGAGACCTGGTGTTTGCATGTAAAGGGCACACATGAGATTTATTTCAGGCTGTCTAACTGTGACTGTGTTGAACTTGTATCTTTATTTATCGGCATCTTCAGCCACTTGATATAGAACATCGTCTGCTGACAACGAAATCTTGATTGCATGGGGCGAGATTGGAATTGATTGGTGGACAGACAAATGAGAGGCATGAAAGGGGGCTCAAGAGGATGGTCCTCGACAGAAACAAAAGGACGAGCGAATAATTGCGTGTTTAGTCTTGTCGCCAGTTGAGCAGTTACACATTAAGCGTGGTGTTCTCGTGATACCGTTTATGTGTATGTCTGCATGTCGGTGTCAAGTCTTGAGTGGCCCGCTGACAGCTTGAGCTGTTGCTTGCTGTCCACAGGCACTGACAGATAGTACACACATGCACATACTCGTCTACCTTATCTGGGAAAGCTTACATTCAAAGACCGCAAGGTACAGCAAGTCCTGAAGAATGAATGTCTCTCTGTGTCTTTGTTTTGTCATATTGTCTCTATGCTGTCATATTATTTGTTATTTAGTTTTTTTGTTCTTTTGACTTCAAGACGGCGCCCCGAGAGTGGCTGCCTTTCCAGCAGCTCATGTATTTTGTTTTTCTACTTTCATTCCTTTCATCAGTTTGCTGCTGTGAAATGTAAATTTCTCCACTGTGAGACTAATAAAGGCAAATCCAATCCAATCCAATCCAATCACCCAGTTTTCCAAATTGCAGGATTCAGAGTTGTCGGGATATTGAATGCACAGTCAGGTATATGAAAAATGTCAGTATCAGCAACCAAAGCCTTTCAAATTGAGATAATGTTTTTCCCACCAATTAGCAGGTGTCCATCTGTCTGTGGAGCACAATAACAAAAATGTCGAAGGTCTTTGGAAGATAAGTTTAATTTGAAACTGAAAAATAAGTTGACTAACTCGTGACACACGCACACACAGACACAAACCGAACACATCCATATATATATATATATATATATATATATATATATATATATATATATATATATATATATATATATATATAGGGCGGCCCGGTAGTCGAGTGGTTAGCACACCGGCTTCACAGTGCAGAGGTCGCCGGTTCGCGTCCCGGTCCGGCCTCCCTGTGTGGAGTTTGCATGTTCTCCCCGGACCCGCGTGGGCTTTCTCCGGGTCCTCCGGTTTCCTCCCACACTCCAAAAACATGCATGGCAGGCAGATTGACCACTCCAAATTGTCCCTAGGTGTGAGTGTGAGAGTGACTGTTGTATGTCTTTGTGTGCCCTGCGATTGGCTGGCAACCAATTCAGGGTGTCCCCCGCCTCGTGCCCGAAGACAGCTGTGATAGGCTCCAGCACCCCCCGCGACCCTAATGAGGAATAAGCGGTACGGAAAATGAGATGATATATATATATATATATATATATATATATGTTTGTGTTTTGCTTTTCTACTTTCATTTCTTTCATAACTTTGCTGCTGTGAAATGTAAATTTCTCCACTGCGAGACTAAAAATGGCAAATCCAATCCAATGTTTTTTTAATTCTTTCTTTCGAGTCTACAGTTTGTATGTATAAAGAATGCTGCCATGACATTTTAAACTAAACACGTTAACTGTTTCTAATCAAATGGTGAATAATAATAATAATTACAATAATAATAATTATTGTATATCTCACTGTGATGACGTCAGTACCTCACCAGCCATGGAACTCGCCGCACGTCACTGATATATATATATATTTATTTTTTATATATATATATATATATATATATATATTTATATATATATATATATATATATATATATATATTTTAATCACAGTGAGATATACAATAATTATTATTATTATTCACCATTTGATTAGCAACAGTTAACGTGTTTAGTTTAAAATGTCATGTCAGCATTCTTTATACATACAAACTGTAGCCTCGAAAGAAAGAATTAAAAAAACATTGGATTGGATTTGCCATTTTTAGTCTCGCAGTGGAGAAATTTACATTTCACAGCAGCAAAGTTATGAAAGAAATGAAAGTAGAAAAGCAAAACACAGGAGCTGCTGGAAAGGCAGCCACTCACGCGGCCCCGTCTTGAAGTCAAAAGAACAAAAAATCTTTACTTATAAATGAAGTCCATGCGCCACTCCTTCTGAAGAAAGGCATCGATAACTTTTTTGTAGAAAAATCTTTCTTATCTTTCTTCAGTTTTAAACGTCTCTCTGTCTCAATGGAGATCACTGCCGGTGAAGAAAGTTGTCCTTGATCAGTCCTGTTGCAACTGTATGTTTCAGTCTTTTCAGTGCTGAGAATGACCGCTCCACTGATGCTGTATTAGCTGGAACAGTGAGCACGAGCTGAAGCAACTTTGTCGCCTCAGGAATAGTTTCAATGAGATCTTTCTGGGCCAAAAAGCTGAGAAGAAGAATATATATATATTCTTATATATATATATATATATATATAAGACACAATCACACAAACACAGACACAAACCGAACACATCCATATATATATATATATATATATATATATATATATATATGCATCATATATATACATGTTTTAATGCGTGCACATGCGGCTTATATACAGGTGCGGCTTGTGTATGTACAAAATCGATTTTCCTCTAAAAATGTAGTGGAGGAGGCTTATAATCAGGTGCGCTCGATAGTCCGTAAATTGCGTCAATTATCCAATTCTATTATGATTTACCTTCACAGATGCTAAACAAACCATTATTAGCAGTTTACTTGAAAAAAAAAACTGTAGGACATTCCCTTGTTGTATTAGCTCATAAAACAATCCATGTTTGTGATTGTGATTTTGTTAACTAAATTCATATGCATACAAGGCTTTTGTAACCTTCTGCTACATAACGTATCAAGTAACAATAAGTACATTTCTCTAGATGTGGGATTAAGACATGACTGACTGCTTCACTGAATGATCTGGGCAGGTCATTGTGAGGATGATTGACAGATGACAGGTCCACTCCAATGGTTTGTTCCTGTTCACCAGGAGCTTTATTACTGATTGGTTGTCCCAAAAGCAATTTCCTGTTTCATGTTTCTGTCTACTCGCTGGCAGGTTCCATGTCACGTTGACTGCCTGTCACATATCCACCCTCATCCAATGCTACCCAGAAACCTGTGCAGGCGGGAACATACAACTGGCCAAATTGATTTGTTTGTTTCATGCATGTCAGACTAAAATTCTCGTCATATAATGACATTTTGGTTGATATTTGTTTCCCTCCCTGTGTTGACCATACCTGGACTTTTGAAATATATTCCTACACATTAGTTGTAAAGCAATTCTACCGAACAGAATTTTAATTTTTTCCTCATTGATCACTGGTGATTTTGTGGCATCATCGGTACCCTGGGAAAAAAACAAAAAACAAAAAAACAAATGTCTCAAAAGGGAGTGTTGCACAATATAGGTAAGCAAACTTCAACCTTCTATTATTGTCATTACTCTGTCTTATCTCTCATCTCATCTCATTTTCCGTACCGCATATTCCTCACTAGGGTCGCGGGGGTTGCTGGAGCCTATCTCAGCTGTCTTCGGGCACGAGGCGGGGGACACCCCGAATTGGTTGCCAGCCAATCGCAGGGCACACAAAGACGTACAACAGTCACTCTCACACTCACACCTAGGGACAATTTGGAGTGGTCAGTCTGCCTGCCATGCATGTTTTTGGAGTGTGGGAGGAAACCGGAGGACCCGGAGAAAACCCACGCGGGTCCGGGGAGAACATGCAAACTCCACACAGGGAGGCCGCACCGGGACGCGAACCGGCGACCTCTGCACTGTGAAGCCGGTGTGCTAACCACTCGACTACCGGGCCGCCCCTACTCTGTCTTATATTTGCTAAAAATAGCAATCGCTTTTCAGCTGGGGATGCATCTTAACGTCTGATGTTTCACTTTACTGCTTTTTCCAGACTTCAATGTTATTTATTTTCCCCTGCAGTAAGTCAAACAAATATTTTACAGGAGTTTACTGACTGTAATAATGAGAGATATTGATAGCCATACCCATGGTTTTGATTACAAATTATAATTCTCCTTACTTATGGTTGCTAGCTAAAAGCAAATAAATTGTTTTGTGAATGTCTAGCAGGCAGTTCACAATATCACAATACATGGAATGCCAATGCTTTCCAATTTCCTGCACCACTCTTTTCCTTGCATCTTCGGCTCCTACCCTTCCTTAGCACCCGAAAGTTATGCTCGTTATGCTATTTTACTTTCCACTGGATGAATGGAAAATGCAGTGTAAATTAAAGTAAAAACATTCTTCTCATTTTCCTCACACTTCGTACGAAATGAATAATTTGCCCTGACCTATTGTGAAATCTCTGAGCTGTGTGTATCCATCCATCAATCATATAACAGTTTTATATTCACGAAGATCATGCGCATCCTGGATCCTATCCCAGCAACCATTTTAATAAGCAGCAGTTTGTTCTACTAAATTTGAAACATTTATGGAATCTGTAAATGCTCACATCAAATGAACCCTTCATATTTCAGTGTAGTTCAGACTTTAATCTAATTTGCTAATTATTTGTTTTAAATGTGTTACTATGGTAACTGCTGATGCTGAATCTATCAGCCATATGTTCATTATCCAAAATGTTCCAGCCCGTCAAATCCCAATTTTAATGTCAGCATTTATTTTGATTTTTTTTGATAGTTTGTTATTATGCCTTTAATTTTGCCCAAAATACAACAATAATTTTAACTGTCAATAGAACAAATAATTATGAAACTTTTTTCTTCTCCCTAAACAAATGTTGGTGTGTAGACAGCGAGCTTAACAATCTTCCAATAAAAAAAACACGAAGATGAGAATCCACTGTTTAGTATTTTTATGGAAGTCTTTCTTGTAAAACTGCATACAAACAGAAAAAGAATACAAATGTTGTACAGCATCAAATTATACATATACAATTACATTAAAATAACAGGCCTATTCTCTAGCAAGCTCATTCAACAATCCTATGGTAAGCATGTTAAATGCTTAACTGATAAAATATTGATGTAGTCTTATAAATAACTAGCACAACAAACAGTAAGATTTATAATGGTATAAATGTACTTACAGATTGTGCCCGAACAAGTCAAAAGAAAGAGGATGAACATGGATGTAATCACTTTTCCTCCCATGATTGTCCCTCTTCCAGCACCTCATCCTCTGTTCCCCATTGACTGAGACATTCTCTGAGTACATCATCCGTTGGAGCCTTCTCTTTGATGTATTCATGGAGCTTGGATGTTTCATCCTGGACAGTGGCTCTCACACTCACTAGTCCCCGGCCTCCTTCCTTACGGCTTGTGTACAGTCTCAGGGTGCTGGCCTTGGGATGGAACCCTCCGTGCATGGTGAGGAGTTTTCGGGTCTTAACATCCGTGGTCTGGATCTCTTCCTTTGGCCACCTTATTATTCCTGCAGGGTATCTGATCACTGGCAGGGCACAGCTGTTTATTGCCCGGGTCTTGTTCTTGCCATTGAGCTGGCTTCTGGGGACTTGCCTCACCCGCTGGAGGTATTTGGTCGTAGCCGCTTTCCTTGTTGCTAATTCGAGGTTGCCATTGGCCTGTGGCATACCGAGGTACTTGTAGCTGTTTTCAATGTCTGTTATTGTTCCTTCAGTGAGTGAGACCCCTTCAGTGTGGACTACCTTGCCCCTCTTAGTCACCATCCGACTACATTTCTCCAGCCCGAATGACATTCCGATATCACTGCTGTAGATCCTGGTTGTGTGGATCAGGGAGTCTATGTCCCTTTCGCTCTTAGCATACAGCTTGATGTCATCCATGTAGAGGAGGTGACTGATCGTAGCTCCATTTCTGAGGCGGTATCCATAGCCTGTCTTGGCGATTATCTGGCTGAGGGGGTTCAGTCCTATGCAGAACAGCAGTGGGGAGAGTGCATCACCTTGGTATATGCCACATTTGATGGACACTTGCGTTAGTGGCTTGCCATTTGCTTCAAGTGTGGTTTTCCACATCCTCATCGAGTTTGCAACGAAGGCTCTCAGGGTCCTGTTGACCTTATACAACTCCAAGCATTCAGTGATCCATGTGTGTGGCATCGAGTCATATGCTTTCTTGTAATCAATCCAGGCTGTGCACAGGTTGGTATGTCGGGACCTGCAGTCTTGAGCGACTGTTCTGTCAACCAGCAGCTGATGTTTGGCACCTCTAGTATCTCTACTAATGCCTTTCTGTGCTTTGCTCGTGTATTGATCCATGTGTCCACTTATCTTAGCCGCAATGATGCCTGACATGAGGTTCCATGTTGTGGAGAGACAGGTTATTGGCCGATAGTTGGAAGGAACTGCACCCTTTGAGGAATCCTTCATGATCAGGATTGTTCGCCCTTCGGTTAGCCATCCTGGGTGAGTCCCATCCATCAGCAGCTGGTTCATTTGTGCTGCTAGGCGCTCATTGAGAGCTGTGAGTTTCTTTAGCCAGTAGGTGTGGACCATATCCGGGCCTGGTGCCGTCCAGTTTTTCATACCTGAGACTCTTCCTTGTATATCTGCCGCTGTGATGGTAACTGGGTTCTTTTCAGGGAGGTTGCTGTGCTCCTCTTTCAGAGTCACCAGCCATTGTGCACTGCTGTTATGTGCGACCTCCTTCTCCCATATGCCTTTCCAGTATCTTTCAGTTTCCAGCCTTGGAGGGTCTGCTCTGCTGTTAGAACCCTGCCACTGAGCATACACTTTCGCAGGTTGTGTTGCGAACAGCCTGTTTATTCTTCTGGCCTCATTCTCTTTCGTGTACCTCTTTAGGCGACTGGCCAAGGCCTGGAGCCTTTGTTTGGCAGTTTCGAGTGCTTCAGGTATGGTTATCTGCATGTACCTCTTGGGTATTGGCCTTTTATTCACACCTCTCTGGGTCTCCGTCAATTGACTCACATCTTTCCGAGCCGCCTTGATCTTGGCCTCCAACCGTCTTTTCCATGGTGGGTAATGAATCTCGTGGCTCTCATGGTTGCTCTTGTAGCCAAGCATGTCTAGGATCACTGATGCTGAGGTGTATATCAGCTCATTGGTTTCCGTGATCGTTCCGGTCGGGATCGTTCTCAGTGCTGCATTCACAGTTTCCATGAGACTTTCAGGTGGTACTTCACATAGCCGTTGTAATCGGTGCCTTCGTTGCCCAGTTTTCATTCTTGCCATGATCTTATCTCTCAGGTCATTTGCTGCCTCGCTCAGCATTTCATTTATTGGGGCTGGCTTCCCAATCTCATTATTCATTGGGGCTTGCCTCCCAATCTCTGGTTGAACCTCTTCCTGTGATGTGGCAGCCTGGGGCCCTTCACCTCGGAATTTGTGTTGTACCTCATCAATCTCAAGTTGTGATAGCAATTGCCGTTTGTGGATATTGGAACACTGAGCTACTAGTTGTTTCGTGGTCAACCGTGACAGTGGGTTTCGAAGTAACCATTCAGCCCCCATTCTCCGCATGTAACCCCTCTGACTAGGGTTGCTTGAGTAGTAGCATTCCAACAGAGCCATGTTATCGCATCTCGTCCATCTCCGCTTTGTTCCAGTAGCCCATTTTTCATCAGGGTGCTCTGGTTCCCCAGCACCTGACGCAGACCTTGTTTGGCCGGGCGACGTCTGAGCCGGCATGTCATTCCATTTATTGTCTCTCATCATTGTATGAGGCATTAGCGTGAAGGGTCTTGCCCAAGGACCCACACTGGATGATGTCATTGTGCTCATTTTCTCTGCCACAAGTGGGATTCGAACCCTCGTCTCCCATATGCCAAACCGATGCCTTATCAACTGAGCTATCCAGCCGCTATATATATATATATATATGATGATATATATGCATCATATATTTACATGTTTTAATGCGTGCACATGCGGCTTATATACAGGTGCGGCTTGTGTATGTACAAAATCGATTTTCCTCTAAAAATGTAGTGGAGGAGGCTTATAATCAGGTGCGCTCTATAGTCCGTAAATTGCGTCAATTATCCAATTCTATTATGATTTACCTTCACAGATGCTAAACAAACCATTATTAGCAGTTTACTTGAAAAAAAAAATAACTGTAGGACATTCCCTTGTTGTATTAGCTCATAAAACAATCCATGTTTGTGATTGTGATTTTGTTAACTAAATTCATATGCATACAAGGCTTTTGTAACCTTCTGCTACATAACGTATCAAGTAACAATAAGTACATTTCTCTAGATGTGGGATTAAGACATGACTGACTGCTTCACTGAATGATCTGGGCAGGTCATTGTGAGGATGATTGACAGATGACAGGTCCACTCCAATGGTTTGTTCCTGTTCACCAGGAGCTTTATTACTGATTGGTTGTCCCAAAAGCAATTTCCTGTTTCATGTTTCTGTCTACTCGCTGGCAGGTTCCATGTCACGTTGACTGCCTATCACATATCCACCCTCATCCAATGCTACCCCGAAACCTGTGCAGGCGGGAACATACAACTGGCCAAATTGATTTGATTGTTTCATGCATGTCAGACTAAAATTCTCGTCATATAATGACATTTTGGTTGATATTTGTTTCCCTCCCTGTGTTGACCATACCTGGACTTTTGAAATATATTCCTACACATTAGTTGTAAAGCAATTCTACCGAACAGAATTTTAATTTTTTCCTCATTGATCACTGGTGATTTTGTGGCATCATCGGTACCCTGGGGAAAAAAACAAAAAACAAAAAAACAAATGTCTCAAAAGGGAGTGTTGCACAATATAGGTAAGCAAACTTCAACCTTCTATTATTGTCATTACTCTGTCTTATATTTGCTAAAAATAGCAATCGCTTTTCAGCTGGGGATGCATCTTAACGTCTGATGTTTCACTTTACTGCTTTTTCCAGACTTCAATGTTATTTATTTTCCCCTGCAGTAAGTCAAACAAATATTTTACAGGAGTTTACTGACTGTAATAATGAGAGATATTGATAGCCATACCCATGGTTTTGATTACAAATTATAATTCTCCTTACTTATGGTTGCTAGCTAAAAGCAAATAAATTGTTTTGTGAATGTCTAGCAGGCAGTTCACAATATCACAATACATGGAATGCCAATGCTTTCCAATTTCCTGCACCAGTCTTTTCCTTGCATCTTCGGCTCCTACCCTTCCTTAGCACCCGAAAGTTATGCTCGTTATGCTATTTTACTTTCCACTGGATGAATGGAAAATGCAGTGTAAATTAAAGTAAAAACATTCTTCTCATTTTCCTCACACTTCGTACGAAATGAATAATTTGCCCTGACCTATTGTGAAATCTCTGAGATGTGTGTATCCATCCATCAATCATATAACAGTTTTATATTCACGAAGATCATGCGCATCCTGGATCCTATCCCAGCAACCATTTTAATAAGCAGCAGTTTGTTCTACTAAATTTGAAACATTTATGGAATCTGTAAATGCTCACATCAAATGAACCCTTCATATTTCAGTGTAGTTCAGACTTTAACCTAATTTGCTAATTATTTGTTTTAAATGTGTTACTATGGTAACTGCTGATGCTGAATCTATCAGCCATATGTTCATTATCCAAAATGTTGCAGCCCGTCAAATCCCAATTTTAATGTCAGCATTTATTTTGATTTTTTTTGATAGTTTGTTATTATGCCTTTAATTTTGCCCAAAATACAACAATAATTTTAACTGTCAATAGAACAAATAATTATGAAACTTTTTTCTTCTCCCTAAACAAATGTTGGTGTGTAGACAGCGAGCTTAACAATCTTCCAATAAAAAAACACGAAGATGAGAATCCACTGTTTAGTATTTTTATGGAAGTCTTTCTTGTAAAACTGCATACAAACAGAAAAAGAATACAAATGTTGTACAGCATCAAATACTACATATACAATTACATTAAAATAACAGGCCTATTCTCTAGCAAGCTCATTCAACAATCCTATGGTAAGCATGTTAAATGCTTAACTGATAAAATATTGATGTAGTCTTATAAATAACTAGCACAACAAACAGTAAGATTTATAATGGTATAAATGTACTTACAGATTGTGCCCGAACAAGTCAAAAGAAAGAGGATGAACATGGATGTAATCACACCTCTCCACTGTTAAATTTCAAAATGGCTACTCCACAACTTTTTGAGTGGTTTTAACTATTTCCACCACTAGGGTGAACTGTGCTGCATTGTAATGCAATTACTGGGGGCAGAATACTCCCCGCCTGGCATCTATAAGATGGCAAACCAACAAACCAACAGAAATAACAACAAACATCATCAAAAGGTAAGTATCAATATCCTATCTTCTTCACAGCGACCAATTTTCCCATCGTCTAGACGGTGGCGATGCACACGATGCCCATGGACCGCTCCCCGATCTTGATGTACTGGTCCAAATAGGTGCGCGGGTCGCCGGGATCCACCACCATCTGTAGAGCCGCCTGGAACTGCTCGTGGGACACCCTCTGCGGCTCTCTCTGTGGGGAGCGGGCCGGTAGACGTGGGGTTGGCACGCTGGGGTGAGGTGTGTGTGGGTGTTGACCTGCTTCTGGCATCAGGCTGGGATGGTACGAGGCGTGGTGAAGTTGGAGTTGCCCGACGGGAGTTTGTGGCTGGAAGATCCTTGGAGGAGACATTCAAGGATGGCTCGTGGGGACACGCTGGCGGCCCGATGGGGCTGCGGCCCCTGTCGCTTTCCGCCCTGGGATACGTGTTGAATGGCCACGTTGTCTGCTGTGTGGTCTTCATCACACGATCGGTTGCCACCAGGTTAGGCGTGCGGATGTTGGGCCCTGAGAGGGGCCACCATCCCGCACCTGATAGCTGGACTTTGGTGAAGACTCAGACGAGGAGAGGTTGGAAGGCTTGCTCTCTGCTTTCTATCTAAACTTTACATAGTGATCTTTCATCTCCGGCTTCTTCTTCAAAGTACACTAAAGCGACAGGAGACGGTTGACAACGTGCTACCTGTTGTTTGCCAAGCGCTTCCTTGGAAACCGTAACGGGAGGAGAGCCACCCTACTGTTTGAGCCATCCTTTGAGAACACCTCATTAATGATTTGGAGGAAGATCTCATCTTCGACAGGGAGGGCCAGTTTATCATCCTCAATGGTGTGCCTGAGGATCTGCTTGCGAAGACCATCTTGAACTGGCTTTTGATGAGGTTGTTTGGGGCACTCTCCTGTGAACCTCTCCTTCAGGTAGATGCTGCTCTCACAGGGTCTGAAGAAGCTAACTCGGCCATTCTCTAGAATACTCGTCCTGCAAGTGTTCACAGTGGGTTTGTGGGCTCCCCTGAGGCAGACGTCTCCTATAATTACCCATGCCAAGTCAAGGCGTTGGGCATATGGCGCACTGTGTGGCCCATTACACTGACTGCGAACCTTGTGAACTCGGATGATATCTCTTCCAAGCAACAGAAGTGTTTCGGCTGAGGCATCAAGTGGTGGTATTCTGTTAGCAATGGTTATGAGATGGCGATGATGTGTAGCAGCCTCTGGAGTTGGTATCTCGTCTCTATTATTAGGTATCAGATTGCACTCAATGAGTGTTGGAAGTACCATGGATACTCCACCATCAATACCCTCTATGATGAAGTTTGTGGCTCTTCTTCCACTGGTTTCTGTCATGCCAGAACATGTCTTCAATGTATAAAGAGAGACCATTCCCTGAACGTTGAACATGTCGAAGAAGGCGGACTTGGCAAGTGACAAATTACTCTGGTCATCCAGCACAACATACATTTTCTTCTTCTGTTCAGGATATCCTTTGGGATACACATTGACCAGGCATATTTGGGAGCATGACTTTCCATGCAAGCCCCCTCCACAAACTTCAGCGCAGCTGGATGTACTTGTGGAGTGGAGTTCTCCTCAGCCCCCCCCCCCTTCACCCTCGGAACTCACTGCCTCCTTTGCCATTCAGGGAGCTGGACCATCATGGAGAGCTGAGATGTGACGATCACTGTCACACTCTGAACAGTGAACTGCAGTCTAACAGTCTTTGGCTCTATGGTTTGTGGACATACAGCATTTGAAACAAATGAAATGCTTTTTAAGGAAGCTCTTCCTCTCTTCTATGGTCTTCATTCTGAAACTCCTGCACTTCCTGAGAGAGTGTGGCTTGTTATGAATGGGACAATGACTTTCCGGGTCTATGGGAGGCTTGTCACCGCCTGAAAGGTTGGAGGCTTCAACCTCAGTTTTATTAGCAGAGATGGGAGTCCTGACCTTCCACTGGCTGGTGGGACGTTTCTCATCTTTGTAGGGACCTGTACTGGAGCCTTGGAGGGTAAAACTGGGATCTGTCTTCATTGCTGCGTAACTGTTCACAAAGTTAACGAAAAAGGAGAATGGCGGACAATGGACAAAGTTCTCTCTCTTGTATTTGGTCCCCTGAGTAACCCATGTGTCTTGGAGGTTGTATTGAAGCTTCTCAACAATTGAATTGTTGCCCAACTTTGTTCAAATCAAGCAGCAGAAAGTCACGCACAACCCATTCAGTGTCAGCCTCACAGCTTCCTCCATCTTGATTGGAGTGAGACCTCTTATTCCCCCAAAGAGACGTTCAAAAACATTCAACAACAGTCTCAAACATAAGGAGAGCCTGGAAAAATGCTGGTACATGTTTTAAAGTGGATCAAATCTTTTAGGCGCTGCACTTGCAAGAATCCCACTCTACAGTAATTCCACGAAAACATTACCTTTCTCCATCCCAAACCAGTAAATATTTAGAATTGGTACTAACTGGCCAATACAGATGCACAACCTCAAATGCAGGGATGAGCAAGCCCGGTCCTGCAAAGAACCTATCCAACCTGTTTAAGGCTATATAATAATCAGTCCATTGGCAACCTTTGCAGAAGCTTGATAACAATCTTAATCATTTGAACTGAAGGTTTTGGAGTTGGGCTCTAAAACAGAGATAGGGCTTCTCGAGGATCAGATTTGGGCAACACCACGCTATTGCTAAATATGTCAGGGTCATATAGGTGGGCGGGCACTGATTTTAGATGAAGATTGGTGACGGCGATGCACCCTAGACTGATCACGAATCAATCACAGTGTTTTGATTCACAAGTTAAGTAAATTTTTAATCTGATCAGATGGGCACGATATGGGGTCCTTTATGGTTCAGTTTCTGCACCTGATTTTTCCCCACAGTCTGTGTGTGTTACCTTCTGGTCAAATCCTTTGGAACATTACTGTTAACTCTCATTATGACGTATATGGCACGTCCCCAATTGACAGCAGTTCCATGAAAATACAGTAGTTCAACTTTTGGCAAAAAAAGAGGTTGCTGTTAGTAAACGGTCATGAGAAACAAAAAAAAAAACAATTCCCAAATGTGTTTCTGGTAGTGATTGACTTAGATCTTAAGAATGTTTTCTCTAACCTTTGTCACGTCTATCCAGCAATTGTCTTTAAATGATGTTTGTCGCTCTGCAGAAGCTTATCTCCACCACAGTTTCATTGATTGTGCTAACCTTCCATTAAAAAAAGTAAGACATGATGTCCTATAAGAAGGGTCAGTGCCAAAACAATTAATTGGAGCTCCAGGGTATTGCAATACAGTATTTCTCTAATTAGTTTATCACAAAGGAAGCCAATTGCAGAGTGTTAGCTGTGAAAATATTTCCACGGCTTCTTCTCTCCTCCCTACTTCTGCAGTGTCCCCTGACATCACCTCCCCATCCTACATGTTTTTAACTACCACTTATTTGTTATGTCCAGACTCATTTACACTTCACAGCCAGTTTAACCTTCCTCCCGAGCTTACTCTCTCTCTCTCTCTCTCTCTCTCTCTCTCTCTCTCTCTGCCTCTCTCTTGATCATTGATTTAGGTGCAATTCCACAACTTCAAGTTCGCCTTCTGTCCTCATGTTGTCCATGCCTCTTTTTAAATTCAGTCCCTGATATGTATTCCTGTTTCCCCACAACATGCCTTATCACTCTGGCTTCAGAGAGATCTGCTGGTCATTAGCTTGCTCCCCTTCTCTCTTTCCCTCCTCCAAGATCCATCTGTGGTCATCTCTCATTTGCATCTTCCTCTCAGTACTCCTCCTCCCTGACCCCTTGTCATCTCCCCATGTCAGGCGGCTGGCCTTTCCAAATGAATAATGGAGCAGACACAGAATGTCTCAGCCCCATTTATTTTTCAGTTTCAGTCTTCAATGCATTTCTGGTCATTTATTAGTGATGTAAAGACTATTGATTTCAGAATCCATGGTAGTATTTGGGAGAATTGTCGGGTGTACGAAAAAAAACAAGTTAAACAGAGTGATTCACATTTCATTTCAGCAGGTGTACAACAATGATTTCCATGTAAATCATTCTGACAGTGTCATAGGCACAACAGTCACAGCTGATGGAGTTTTTTTTTCCAGGGCGGTTCACAAGGATATGTGTACATCCTGCTATTGAGTGTGAATATATGTGTGTGGGGGGGGGAGGGGGGGGGGGTTCGTACTGATATATATGTGTGTGTGTATGTCTGTGTGTGTGAACTGTATATATACTCCTCTTCAGCTGCCACAGCAAGAAAATTGCATGTAAAGAATCTAAAAACGGGGTTCCTATCTTAGCTGATGAAACATGGTTTTTGACTCAAGGGAGAACACATTTCTGAAGCCATTCTGTACAAGATAGCCGCTGCCTTTCAGCTTATGCAGTGGCAGTGTGATGTTTTGGTTTTCTGCAGATGTCTTTTTCATTCTTTTTGTTTTGGAACCGATAACCTTCCCAACTACGCTTGTGTTATGATAAGCCCTCAATATTTTTTTTCATATTTTAAAACATCCTCTTATGTCTGTCCTGTTCCTTATCTAGGCATGTTTCTCTTCTTCCTCTTCATTTCTATCTACCTGTGATATTATTAAAGGCCAGTTAAAGTGACTCATATTGCTCAAGGGAGTGTAGTAGACCGTTGAATTTTAGCAAGGCTGCAGTCGATTGGATTGGATTGGATTTGCCTTTATTAGTCTCACAGTGGAGAAATTTACATTTCACAGCAGCAAAGTGATGAAAGGAATGAAAGTAGAAAAACAAAATACATGAGCTGCTGGAAAGTCTATACATCACTTTCCATTTTTGGAGTCACTACACCTTTTTTCTTGCCTCATTTTTTTCCGCAACCGCCCCCACCAACTGTCCTCCCCCCACTTCCCTGCCTGCGTTGTCTTTCGGTAAAGACATGTGAGGGTAGCTGAGGTTACAAGACTATTTTGAAGGTTGGGAGCTTTGATTACTTTTTGCGACTTAGTATTTCACTAATTATATTTTCCTATTCTTTTCCAATTTTGGAAGCGTAGCAGTACAGCAGATTGCCAATTCTGATATTTGTCAGATAAGTATTAACGTAAACACATGCTTATTATTTCGACTAAGATTACTGAGATTAGTTTCTATTTTTACATGTGTATGAAAACAGACCATATATAGAGCTTCAAGAAAATCACAGCTAAATGTTTCGCTCCTCACTTCATAACTTTCATTTAATAGTCCAGTTAATCATTCATGTCAATGAAAATGGTTTGTTTTTGTCATTTTTTATGTATTGTTTTTTTATTTTTTCACCTTTCAGGCTAACTGGTACAAGTCTGCCTTCACCAGTGATATCAAGCAAAAACTGGCTGCGGATTCACTTCACTTCAGACAGCAACCACCGAAGGAAAGGATTTAGTGCTCAGTACCAAGGTGTGTTCAACACTGACACTTCCACTCCAAATATTGCTGGCTCCCCTCTTATATATGTTGTATGCATAATGAGACAACAGGGAGTATAAAACGTCTGTGTGTTTTATTGTCGTTTAAGATATAATAACTAATAATTATTTACTGTTTCACACAAACACCTTAGGTGATCCACGTGATGTTATGATATGGTAGACACATCTGTTATGGTGATTTCAAGCATGAACAATCACAGGGCAATCAAAAACATTTATTTTACATTTATTAAAACACCAATATTTCCATTCATTTTACAAATTGCTTTATAATAATAATAATACATTACATTTTAAGCGCCTTTCAAAGCTCTCAAGGACTAGGGTCTGGTAGGTGCTGGAGCTTGTGCCAGCTTTCTTTGAGGGGTAGGCAGGAGACACCCTGAACTGGTTGCCAGCCAATCTCAGGGCACACAGACACAAACAACCATTCTCACGTGTGAACAATTTAGAGTGTTCAATCAGCCTGCCATGCATATTTTGGAATGTGGACAGAAAACATGAGGACCTGGAGAAAACCCACATGGGCCAGGGAAGAACATGGAAACTACACACAGGGAGGCCAGAGCTGGAATTGTACCTCTGGCCTGAGAAGTTGACGTGCTAACAACGCGACTCGCGATCTATGGACAGCGGATGGGGATGCATGTTTTGCATGTTTATCATGCACACAACATCAGGCAACACATTGAGTGAGGTCATGATGAGGCGAAAAGTAAATGAAGGATTCTCCTTTTAGTCACACATCAAAACATAAAATGTGTGTCAGTATAGGTTTGGGTTACTATGCATGCATTTAGTTTAGATTATTTTAGTTTTCGCACTGACAGGAGCCAAAATGACAGTATATCAGGAAAAAAAAAAAAAAAACATTTCCTCGAATAAAATGAGCCCCATTTCCTTTCATTCCTCCAGTGAAGAAAGCTATAGAGTTGAAGTCCAGAGGAGTGAAGATGATGCCCAATAAAGACTCCAGTCACAAAAATGCAGTCTGTAAGTAACCACACACAGACAGACAGACACACGCACACACACACACACAAACACAGGCATGTGGTACACCAATCCAGTATTTCATAAAAAAAGTAAAAACAGATCGCTTCAAACAGAGTACTGTTATATGACAATAGTATTGTGCGAACAGCGTCAATCCTCGCACATGGGCTTGTCTTTTACTCTGATAAGGTGTATTTCAACTGTTTAAAATGCATCTATTCCACCAGGCAAGAAAACAGCTATTGCAGATTGATTACAATGTCCACCGGTTTGAAACGACCCCCCTGCCTCCTTCCCACAAGTATAGAATCTATTAATACCGTTGTTTTGACACACCATTTGATAGCAAATAGTGGCCTATTTACACACCCAGCAGTCACAAAATAATGGAGCAGTTTCCCTTTAAGCCAGTGAAAGGAAGTCCAATACCGCCTCTCCCTAAGTTGCATTTACGGTCTCTATTACCTCCTTGGGGAAATATCAGACCTCAGCTGGCTCCACAATGTCCACCAGCTTGCCCATAAATAAGTCTCTTTTGCCATTTGGTGCTTTACAGGTGGTGCAAAGTGGAGGTTTTTAAGGCTTTTATTTTTCTGTGGAAACGACCTGGATGCTGTTTGTGATAATGACCCAACACGGGAGCAGTGACAGACTAGCATAGCAGCTCAGTCAGAGGAAAATAATCTAAATAAGAGAAATACATGTTCTACATCCTTTTAACAAGATTTAAAACCACTGGTGGTGATGTAATTGCAGGAGATATCATATTCAGAATAGTCTTTGTGGGTCAAGTATGAAGAACACACAAGGAATTTGTCTCCGGTAGAACACGCTGCAGACATGCAAAATCTGTATCAAAACATTTGTTTTGACAAATATTTCCTTAAGAATGCCAAATGTACTGTTCTTGTATAGTACGTAAGTTCAACTTTTTTATGTCTTATAGAATTGGCTTGCTGCTAAGGGACACGGTGAAACATTATTCAGGTCGTCGAATCCCCCCCCCTTTTTTTTCCTGGAGAAGGCTGCACTCCGACCACAAGTATTCCTTAGCTTTCACCTTCATCATAAAACTCCCGTCAATAAATCGGCCTATTTACATGCTCAGTCAGGCATGTGCTGCTGCAATTATTATCAATTGTTTGATGCCCGACGAAGAGTTCAGATTACACACACACAGTCTTGTTTCATGACTCTCTACATGTTTCCTCTTTGGCTATCGACTACATTTATTATGGTGCGATATATATATATATCAGAGACTTGAAGTAAAGTGGCTCTGGATGTCTCTTAAATATACATGACACTTAAGTTTAAAACCAACTGAGCTCAACACAACTGTGAAAAGTCATTTAAACTTTTGACCTGTGAAAACGCACTTCTCCATCGTGTGATGAAAATTACAACAATCTCAACTGTGTCCTGCATGTGTTTTAAATCACATCTCAAAGTAATCATTGCACAAAATTACAAATGCACAGCAGAAAACATGCTTGCTATCTGTAATAATGTGGCTTCACAGAATGAGCGCCGTAACAGTTCAACATAATGTCTAGGGATACTTTTAGCTTTGAGAACGATCATTTCTCACTGCAGGACCACTGGTCATTAAAACAAATAGCATTACTGCTTTAATTGAGACTAAAACTGGATAAATCATGCCTCACGCACTGGGTCAAGGGGTCTTAGATGTGACTCAAACATAGTGCACGGAGGTCACTGGGACCACTTGCCATAAAAGTGTTACAAAAAAAGAGGCCAAATATTTTTACAATAATACAATACATTACAACAACAACAACAACAACAACAATAATAATAATAATAATAATAATAATAATATGTCGCTCTGCAGAAGCTTATCTCCACCACAGTTTCATTGATTGTGCTAACCTTCCATTAAAAAAAGTAAGACATGATGTCCTATAAGAAGGGTCAGTGCCAAAACAATTAATTGGAGCTCCAGGGTATTGCAATACAGTATTTCTCTAATTAGTTTATCACAAAGGAAGCCAATTGCAGAGTGTTAGCTGTGAAAATATTTCCACGGCTTCTTCTCTCCTCCCTACTTCTGCAGTGTCCCCTGACATCACCTCCCCATCCTACATGTTTTTAACTACCACTTATTTGTTATGTCCAGACTCATTTACACTTCACAGCCAGTTTAACCTTCCTCCCGAGCTTACTCTCTCTCTCTCTCTCTCTCTCTCTCTCTCTCTCTCTCTGCCTCTCTCTTGATCATTGATTTAGGTGCAATTCCACAACTTCAAGTTCGCCTTCTGTCCTCATGTTGTCCATGCCTCTTTTTAAATTCAGTCCCTGATATGTATTCCTGTTTCCCCACAACATGCCTTATCACTCTGGCTTCAGAGAGATCTGCTGGTCATTATCTTGCTCCCCTTCTCTCTTTCCCTCCTCCAAGATCCATCTGTGGTCATCTCTCATTTGCATCTTCCGCTCAGTACTCCTCCTCCCTGACCCCTTGTCATCTCCCCATGTCAGGCGGCTGGCCTTTCCAAATGAATAATGGAGCAGACACAGAATGTCTCAGCCCCATTTATTTTTCAGTTTCAGTCTTCAATGCATTTCTGGTCATTTATTAGTGATGTAAAGACTATTGATTTCAGAATCCATGGTAGTATTTGGGAGAATTGTCGGGTGTACGAAAAAAAACAAGTTAAACAGAGTGATTCACATTTCATTTCAGCAGGTGTACAACAATGATTTCCATGTAAATCATTCTGACAGTGTTATAGGCACAACAGTCACAGCTGATGGAGTTTTTTTTTCCAGGGCGGTTCACAAGGATATGTGTACATCCTGCTATTGAGTGTGAATATGTGTGTGTGTGTGTGGGGGGGGGGGGGGGTTCGTACTGATATATATGTGTGTGTGTATGTCTGTGTGTGTGAACTGTATATATACTCCTCTTCAGCTGCCACAGCAAGAAAATTGCTTGTAAAGAATCTAAAAACGGGGTTCCTATCTTAGCTGATGAAACATGGTTTTTGACTCAAGGGAGAACACATTTCTGAAGCCATTCTGTACAAGATAGCCGCTGCCTTTCAGCTTATGCAGTGGCAGTGTGATATTTTGGTTTTCTGCAGCTGTCTTTTTCATTCTTTTTGTTTTGGAACCGATAACCTTCCCAACTACGCTTGTGTTATGATAAGCCCTCAATATTTTTTTTTCATATTTTCAAACATCCTCTTATGTCTGTCCTGTTCCTTATCTAGGCATGTTTCTCTTCTTCCTCTTCGTTTCTATCTACCTGTGATATTATTAAAGGCCAGTTAAAGTGACTCATATTGCTCAAGGGAGTGTAGTAGACTGTTGAATTTTAGCAAGGCTGCAGTCGATTGGATTGGATTGGATTTGCCTTTATTAGTCTCACAGTGGAGAAATTTACATTTCACAGCAGCAAAGTGATGAAAGGAATGAAAGTAGAAAAACAAAATACATGAGCTGCTGGAAAGTCTATACATCACTTTCCATTTTTGGAGTCACTGCACCTTTTTTCTTGCCTCATTTTTTTCCGCAACCGCCCCCACCAACTGTCCTCCCCCCACTTCCCTGCCTACGTTGTCTTTCGGTAAGGACATGTGAGGGTAGCTGAGGTTACAAGACTATTTTGAAGGTTGGGAGCTTTGATTACTTTTTGCGACTTAGTATTTCACTAATTATATTTTCCTATTCTTTTCCAATTTTGGAAGCGTAGCAGTACAGCAGATTGCCAATTCTGATATTTGTCAGATAAGTATTAACGTAAACACATGCTTATTATTTCGACTAAGATTACTGAGATTAGTTTCTATTTTTACATGTGTATGAAAACAGACCATATATAGAGCTTCAAGAAAATCACAGCTAAATGTTTCGCTCCTCACTTCATAACTTTCATTTAATAGTCCAGTTAATCATTCATTTCAATGAAAATGGTTTGTTTTGACTGCAGCTGCTTAATGTCATTTTTTATGTATTGTTTTTTTATTTTTTCACCTTTCAGGCTAACTGGTACAAGTCTGCCTTCACCAGTGATATCAAGCAAAAACTGGCTGCGGATTCACTTCACTTCAGACAGCAACCACCGAAGGAAAGGATTTAGTGCTCAGTACCAAGGTGTGTTCAACACTGACACTTCCACTCCAAATATTGCTGGCTCCCCTCTTATATATGTTGTATGCATAATGAGACAACAGGGAGTATAAAACGTCTGTGTGTTTTATTGTCGTTTAAGATATAATAACTAATAATTATTTACTGTTTCACACAAACACCTTAGGTGATCCACGTGATGTTATGATATGGTAGACACATCTGTTATGGTGATTTCAAGCATGAACAATCACAGGGCAATCAAAAACATTTATTTTACATTTATTAAAACACCAATATTTCCATTCATTTTACAAATTGCTTTATAATAATAATAATACATTACATTTTAAGCGCCTTTCAAAGCTCTCAAGGACTAGGGTCTGGTAGGTGCTGGAGCTTGTGCCAGCTTTCTTTGAGGGGTAGGCAGGAGACACCCTGAACTGGTTGCCAGCCAATCTCAGGGCACACAGACACAAACAACCATTCTTACTTGTGAACAATTTAGAGTGTTCAATCAGCCTGCCATGCATATTTTGGAATGTGGACAGAAAACATGAGGACCTGGAGAAAACCCACATGGGCCAGGGAAGAACATGGAAACTACACACAGGGAGGCCAGAGCTGGAATTGTACCTCTGGCCTGAGAAGTTGACGTGCTAACAACGCGACTCGCGATCTATGGACAGCGGATGGGGATGCATGTTTTGCATGTTTATCATGCACACAACATCAGGCAACACATTGAGTGAGGTCATGGTGAGGCGAAAAGTAAATGAAGGATTCTCCTTTTAGTCACACATCAAAACATAAAATGTGTGTCAGTATAGGTTTGGGTTACTATGCATGCATTTAGTTTAGATTATTTTAGTTTTCGCACTGACAGGAGCCAAAATGACAGTATATCAGGAAAAAAAAAAAAAACATTTCCTCGAATAAAATGAGCCCCATTTCCTTTCATTCCTCCAGTGAAGAAAGCTATAGAGTTGAAGTCCAGAGGAGTGAAGATGATGCCCAATAAAGACTCCAGTCACAAAAATGCAGTCTGTAAGTAACCACACACAGACAGACAGACACACGCACACACACACACAAACACAGTCATGTGGTACACCAATCCAGTATTTCATAAGAAAAGTAAAAACAGATCGCTTCAAACAGAGTACTGTTATATGACAATAGTATTGTGCGAACAGCGTCAATCCTCGCACATGGGCTTGTCTTTTACTCTGATAAGGTGTATTTCAACTGTTTAAAATGCATCTATTCCACCAGGCAAGAAAACAGCTATTGCAGATTGATTACAATGTCCACAGGTTTGAAACGACCCCCCTGCCTCCTTCCCACAAGTATAGAATCTATTAATACCGTTGTTTTGACACACCATTTGATAGCAAATAGTGGCTTATTTACACACCCAGCAGTCACAAAATAATGGAGCAGTTTCCCTTTAAGCCAGTGAAAGGAAGTCCAATACCGCCTCTCCCTAAGTTGCATTTACGGTCTCTATTACCTCCTTGGGGAAATATCAGACCTCAGCTGGCTCCACAATGTCCACCAGCTTGCCCATAAATAAGTCTCTTTTGCCATTTGGTGCTTTACAGGTGGTGCAAAGTGAAGGTTTTTAAGGCTTTTTTTTCTGTGGAAACGACCTGGATGCTGTTTGTGATAATGACCCAACACGGGAGCAGTGACAGACTAGCATAGCAGCTCAGTCAGAGGAAAATAATCTAAATAAGAGAAATACATGTTCTACATCCTTTTAACAAGATTTAAAACCACTGGTGGTGATGTAATTGCAGGAGATATCATATTCAGAATAGTCTTTGTGGGCCAAGTATGAAGAACACACAAGGAATTTGTCTCCGGTAGAACACGCTGCAGACATGCAAAATCTGTATCAAAACATTTGTTTTGACAAATATTTCCTTAAGAATGCCAAATGTACTGTTCTTGTATAGTACGTAAGTTCAACTTTTTTATGTCTTATAGAATTGGCTTGCTGCTAAGGGACACGGTGAAACATTATTCAGGTCGTCGAATCCCCCCCCCTTTTTTTTCCTGGAGAAGGCTGCACTCCGACCACAAGTATTCCTTAGCTTTCACCTTCATCATAAAACTCCCGTCAATAAATCGGCCTATTTACATGCTCAGTCAGGCATGTGCTGCTGCAATTATTATCAATTGTTTGATGCCCGACGAAGAGTTCAGATTACACACACACAGTCTTGTTTCATGACTCTCTACATGTTTCCTCTTTGGCTATCGACTACATTTATTATGGTGCGATATATATATATATCAGAGACTTGAAGTAAAGTGGCTCTGGATGTCTCTTAAATATACATGACACTTAAGTTTAAAACCAACTGAGCTCAACACAACTGTGAAAAGTCATTTAAACTTTTGACCTGTGAAAACGCACTTCTCCATCGTGTGATGAAAATTACAACAATCTCAACTGTGTCCTGCATGTGTTTTAAATCACATCTCAAAGTAATCATTGCACAAAATTACAAATGCACAGCAGAAAACATGCTTGCTATCTGTAATAATGTGGCTTCACAGAATGAGCGCCGTAACAGTTCAACATAATGTCTAGGGATACTTTTAGCTTTGAGAACGATCATTTCTCACTGCAGGACCACTGGTCATTAAAACAAATAGCATTACTGCTTTAATTGAGACTAAAACTGGATAAATCATGCCTCACGCACTGGGTCAAGGGGTCTTAGATGTGACTCAATAATAATAATAATAATAATAATAATAATAATACATTTCATTAGTAAGCGCCTTTCAAAACTCTCAAGGTCACTTTACAGTCACAGGATAAGTTTTTCTGTAGGTGAGCAGCGGCAGCCACACGCGCCAGCGTTCACTCAACCCGGAATGCAAAATGCACAACCTCCTGGAGTGATATTTTAGCAGAACAGCAAAGGTTGTAGCAATTTATAATTACTAAAAAAATGTTACTTTAATACATGATTTCAAGGTTCATTATTGATGGCATTACCTATGAGACTGATGAAAGTGATATACAGAGATCAGTGACGTGCGGTGAGGTTCATGGCTGGTGAGGCACTGACGTCATCACAGTCAGATTTACAAACATATGAACTCTACGGAGTAGTTTATTCACCATTTGATTGGCAACAGTTAACATGTTGTGTTTAAAATGTCATGTCAGCATTCTTTATATAATCTGTAGCATAGAAAAAAATGAATAAAAAAATGTGATTATCGTGTTACCTTTACTTATAAATGAAGTCCATGCGCCACACCTTCTGAAGAAAGGCATCAATAACTTCTTTGTAGAAGCCTTCCTTATCTTTCTTCAGTTTTAAAAGTCTCTGTATTTCTTTCAATTTAGATATGTAATCCTCCATTCTGAAAATAAGGCCAAGCAACACAAAAAATGACTGGATGGTTGCACGTAACTTGCTAACTGTTTACTGTAGCTTGCTCTCACTAATTCTATTATTCTGCAGCCGAGGAGGCGCAATAAGAATATGTAATCACCAGCGCCCCCTGTCATGAAGCAGGAGAACTGTGTGCCCCACCTAGGCACACAGTTTTGATCCAAATAAAATAAAATAAAATAAAATAAACACTGTAGTATAGTGTTTATAATGTAGAGTGACTCTACATTATATACACCAGCTAACGGTAAATGTGAAAATTCAGCGATTTTGACAAAAAAATCCAAAAATGGTGAAGTTAAATGGATAAGAACTTTAAAGTACAAATCACTAAATAAATATCACAGTTTAATTTATTTTTTCATTTGATATTTCCATGATGACAGGTGAGGCATGGCCTCACCTGCCTCCCCTGACAGCACATCACTGACAGAGATGATACACTTTCAAGACAGATTTATGAGTTGTCACTCTGCAGAATGTGTGTGGGGTAAATATGGCCAATTATCCACCCCTTTTCCAAAACGCTTTAGACCATTCAATGCTTCCAATTTTGCAGGAGCAGAAAATCTTCTGTTGTACATCAAGGCATGCCTAAAATAGCATTATTGTTGTATTATTGAGATCTGAAACCTCATGCCCACCGAATAGTGTAAGGAATCCGTGACCTCTCACCTCACAGATGAACTTTTCGATGAAGGGAAATCAATATAACTAATAAAACAATTTGTCATGTATACTCCAGACGTATGTAAAAAATCTTCTCAGAAGAGTGGAAGCTATTATGACAGCAAATGAGAGCCCACCTAGACCATATTTTTCTTGAGTTTTCATTTCCCATAGGAGTAATAACCAGGTATTTTCTTCCATCTAGTTTATTTTATTGCAAATTGCTTCCAGTGTGCATCTGTGCTTTTATGTGGGAGCTAAGTGTCTTGTGTGTTCCATGAATAAATGTCAGATAACTGACATTAGTCTGAAGCATGACTGATCCGTGTATATGATACAATCCAAAGAGAAAAGTGGTGGAAAATGGGCTGAAAAGAATCCAGAGAATCCACAATGTGTGCATTTAAGGTATGATTTTTCACATGTGGTCGCAACTTGAAGTGCAGCTCAAGAGCTCTTAACGGGAAACATTTCAAACAATTTCACACACGAGCCTCACTCTCAACTGTAAGGAGGTATCTCATTGTCATTGAGGATTTGTTAGGATTGTGCCAAAACCACTCTGCTGATACATATGAAATGTTGTGAAGAGTTTGGAATGGGGCAGTGATGATTTTTGACAAAAGTGCTAATCCAGAATCTGTCACATTGCAACATTTTCTTTAACCCATCCTTATTGGTAAATTGGAGAGTTTGTCTTGGCAGAGGTCAACAGTCCAACTTTTTTTCATCCCCAAACACTGGAGCCTGAAGATAAACCAGTTTTCGGAATTGCAATGCACACAATAAACGAACAAAAGGTATCGTCCTATAGAAGAACCGTTTTGCACAACAGTGAACAATTTCATCAAACACTCTCTAAATGAAAAATTCTACTGAGCTCAAAACATAAGACAACAAATGATACGATTCAAAGAATCAACCTGCAACATACATTTTCTGGTTTTAAAATAGCCAGAGCCCCGTTGGGCTGACAATGTCCTAAGAAGTATTCCAGACTATATTAAAGAAGCTACAAGTGTCATGAATACACATTACAACAATTACTACAACTCAGCAGACTAATTATTCTGCGCTGATAATAAATACTCAATTCTACTCAATACACAACAGCTGTTGCGTCCGCAGAGCACCCATTCGTGTCAATGTTCTAACGCTCTTCTTGACTGACCCTCACGATCCATCTCCGGAGTGCCCTCCCCTATTAGATGATCAGGGTAGGCAGGTTAAATCTGTGTGTGTGTGTGTGTGTGTGTGTGTGTGTGTGTGTGTGTGTGTGTGTCGTGTGCGTGTGTGCGTGTGTGTGTGTGTGTGTGTGTGCGTGTGTGCGTGTGCGCGTCTGTGTGTGTGTGCGTGTGCGTGTGCGTGTGCGTGTGTGTGTGTGTGTGCGTGTGTGTGTGTGTGTGTGTGTGTGTGTGTGTGTGTAATTTGTAGGATTTGAAATCGGGAATAATCTGACGACAATGAAATTAGTTTGAGCTTTTTAGAACAGTTCCTCAAAATGTCAAAGTCAAAGTCAGCTTTATTGTCAAATATGCTAATATGTATGACATACAGCACAGATGAAATTACTGTCCTCTCGGACCCAGCATGCAAGGCACTTATTACTAATTACTTTAACAAACATAATAAACATGAAAACGCCAATTTGCTGGGAGAGGGGAGCCGCTGCGTGTTCACGCGCCGCCATCTTGGGGAAAAACAAAAATAACAAATATGACAACACAAAGACACAGAGTCATTCATTCATGAATGAAATGAGTTTGAGCTTTTTAGAACAGTTCCTCAAAATGTCAAAGTCAAAGTCAGCTTTATTGTCAAATATGCTAATATGTATGACATACAGCACAGATGAAATTACTGTCCTCTCGGACCCAGCATGCAATGCACTTATTACTAATTACTTTAACAAACATAATAAACATGAAAACGCCAATTTGCTAGGAGAGGGGAGCCGCTGTGTGTTCACGTGCCGCCATCTTGGGGAAAAACAAAAAAAACAAAAATAACAAATATGACAACACAAAGACACAGAGTCATTCATTCTTCAGGACTTGCTGTACCCTCTTTGTGATGACATGAAGCAGTTCTAGTTGAAAGAGGAGAGGATCAAAGCATCCATGTCAGCAGTGGATCAGGGACGTCATGGTGGAATTTGTACATCTACTACAACCTAAATGTTGAAAGCAAACACAAAGCTGTAGCATCCATTGACGAAAAGACATTGTCTCACATCTCCTGTCCCACATAAATCCGCTTCAATTCCAAGCCGCGACAGTTCCACATACGCATCGGCGCTCTGCGCTGACGCTGCTTTCTTCTTATCGCGGGATCCTCAAGCCATGCATCCATCCAACCGCAGACTGTCCAACAGCACTGACCTTTCCGCTGAACAAAGCGGGGCTGTGAAGATGCTGCCCATTTCAGGCGCAAAAAAGCACAATGGCCCCAGAGCTGACCAGCGATGGCAGTCAAATGGCTCCGATATTCCTCCCATTCAAAAACAGTACTAGCATATTCATGCTGCCGAAAGGCGCAACCGCTCAGCACAGTCTCCTTGATGATTGTGGTGGCCAAAAATGCTGAAAAACAATCTGTATCCGTTCCACGTGACGCACAACAACATAAAGTGACAAAAGAAAACACAATAACAAGACAAAAAAAAAAAAAGCAAGGCTCGTGAGAGCACTTGCTGATGGCTGCCTACTCAGGCGCCATCTTGGGGGAAAAAAAAATATATATATATATATATATATATATTTGTACTTTATCACTTTTATTTTTGGGGAGGTTCAGGCTATTTATGTTCCTTGTACATTGTGTTAGTCCATTTTTGACCGTAACATTATTTGATAGTGTGTCTATCATGAGTGCACAACTTCCTGGAGTGATATTTTAGCAGAACAGCAAAGGTTGTAGCAATTTATAATTACTATACCAATGCATAAAACAATGTGAGTTTTAGCCATCAGTAGAATGGAGTGCATTTGACTCACCATATGACGGACTGACCCGAACAGCCTTTCACCTACAATAAAGCATGGTGTATAAGAGCATGACAGTAAATTCAAAACAGTTTTGGGAAAAAATGTTACTTTAATACATGATTTCAAGGTTCATTATTGATGGCATTACCTATGAGACTGATGAAAGTGATATACAGAGATCAGTGACGTGCGGTGAGGTTCATGGCTGGTGAGGCACTGACGTCATCACAGTCAGATTTACAAACATATGAACTCTACGGAGTAGTTTATTCACCATTTGATTGGCAACAGCTAACATGTTGTGTTTAAAATGTCATGTCAGCATTCTTTATATAATCTGTAGCATAGAAAAAAATGAATAAAAAAATGTGATTATCGTGTTACCTTTACTTATAAATGAAGTCCATGCGCCACACCTTCTGAAGAAAGGCATCAATAACTTCTTTGTAGAAGCCTTCCTTATCTTTCTTCAGTTTTAAAAGTCTCTGTATTTCTTTCAATTTAGATATGTAATCCTCCATTCTGAAAATAAGGCCAAGCAACACAAAAAATGACTGGATGGTTGCACGTAACTTGCTAACTGTTTACTGTAGCTTGCTCTCACTAATTATATTATTCTGCAGCCGAGGAGGCGCAATAAGAATATGTAATCACCAGCGTCTCCTGTCATGAAGCAGGAGAACTGTGTGCCTCACCTAGGCACACAGTTTTGATCCAAATAAAATAAAATAAAATAAACACTGTAGTATAGTCTTTATAATGTACAGTGACTCTACATTATATACACCAGCTAACGGTAAATGTGAAAATTCAGCGATTTTGACAAAAAAATCAAAAAATGGTGAAGTTAAATGGATAAGAACTTTAAAGTACAAATCACTAAATAAATATCACAGTTTAATTTATTTTTTCATTTGATATTTCCATGATGACAGGTGAGGCATGGCCTCACCTGCCTCCCCTGACAGCACATCACTGACAGAGATGATACACTTTCAAGACAGATTTATGAGTTGTCACTCTGCAGAATGTGTGTGGGGTAAATATGGCCAATTATCCACCCCTTTTCCAAAACGCTTTAGACCATTCAATGCTTCCAATTTTGCAGGAGCAGAAAATCTTCTGTTGTACATCAAGGCATGCCTAAAATAGCATTATTGTTGTATTATTGAGATCTGAAACCTCACGCCCACCGAATAGTGTAAGGAATCCGTGACCTCTCACCTCACAGATGAACTTTTCGATGAAGGGAAATCAATATAACTAATAAAACAATTTGTCATGTATACTCCAGACGTATGTAAAAAATCTTCTCAGAAGAATGGAAGCTATTATGACAGCAAATGAGAGCCCACCTAGACCATATTTTTCTTGAGTTTTCATTTCCCATAGGAGTAATAACCAGGTATTTTCTTCCATCTAGTTTATTTTATTGCAAATTGCTTCCAGTGTGCATCTGTGCTTTTATGTGGGAGCTAAGTGTCTTGTGTGTTCCATGAATAAATGTCAGATAACTGACATTAGTCTGAAGCATGACTGATCCGTGTATATGATACAATCCAAAGAGAAAAGAGGTGGAAAATGGGCTGAAAAGAATCCAGAGAATCCACAATGTGTGCATTTAAGGTATGATTTTTCACATGTGGTCGCAACTTGAAGTGCAGCTCAAGAGCTCTTAACGGGAAACATTTCAAAAAAAAATTCACACACGAGCCTCACTCTCAACTGTAAGGAGGTATCTCATTGTCATTGAGCATTTGTTAGGATTGTGCCAAAACCACTCTGCTGATACATATGAAATGTTGCGAAGAGTTTGGAATGGGGCAGTGATGATTTTTGACAAAAGTGCTAATCCAGAATCTGTCACATTGCAACATTTTCTTTAACCCATCCTTATTGGTAAATTGGAGAGTTTGTCTTGGCAGAGGTCAACAGTCCAACTTTTTTTCATCCCCAAACACTGGAGCCTGAAGATAAACCAGTTTTCGGAATTGCAATGCACACAATAAACGAACAAAAGGTATTGTCCTATAGAAGAACCGTTTTGCACAACAGTGAACAATTTCATCAAACACTCTCTAAATGAAAAATTCTACTGAGCTCAAATCATAAGACAACAAATGATACGATTCAAAGAATCAACCTGCAACATACATTTTTTGGTTTTAAAATAGCCAGAGCCCCGTTGGGCTGACAATGTCCTAAGAAGTATTCCAGACTACATTGAAGAAGCTACAAGTGTCATGAATACACATTACAACAATTACTACAACTCAGCAGACTAATTATTCTGCGCTGATAATAAATATTCAATTCTACTCAATACACAACAGCTGTTGCGTCCGCAGAGCACCCATTCGTGTCAATGTTCTAACGCTCTTCTTGACTGACCCTCACGAGCCATCTCCGGAGTGCCCTCCCCTATTAGATGATCAGGGTAGCCAGGTTAAATCTGTGTGTGTGTGTGTGTGTGTGTGTGTGTGTGTGTGTGTGTGTGTGTGTGTGTGTGTGTGTGTGTGTGTGTGTGTGTGTGTGTGTGTGTGCGTGTGTGTGCGTGTGCGTGTATGTGTGTGTGTGCGTGTGCGTGTTTGTGTGTGTGTGTGTGTGTGTGTGTGTGTGTGTGTGTGTGTGTGTGTGTGTGTGTGTGTGTGTGTAATTTGTAGGATTTGAAATCGGGAATAATCTGACGACAATGAAATTAGTTTGAGCTTTTTAGAACAGTTCCTCAAAATGTCAAAGTCAAAGTCAGCTTTATTGTCAAATATGCTAATATGTATGACATACAGCACAGATGAAATTACTGTCCTCTCGGACCCAGCATGCAAGGCACTTATTACTAATTACTTTAACAAACATAATAAACATGAAAACGCCAATTTGCTGGGAGAGGGGAGCCGCTGCGTGTTCACGCGCCGCCATCTTGGGGAAAAACAAAAATAACAAATATGACAACACAAAGACACAGAGTCATTCATTCATGAATGAAATGAGTTTGAGCTTTTTAGAACAGTTCCTCAAAATGTCAAAGTCAAAGTCAGCTTTATTGTCAAATATGCTAATATGTATGACATACAGCACAGATGAAATTACTGTCCTCTCGGACCCAGCATGCAATGCACTTATTACTAATTACTTTAACAAACATAATAAACATGAAAACGCCAATTTGCTAGGAGAGGGGAGCCGCTGTGTGTTCATGTGCCGCCATCTTGGGGAAAAACAAAAAAAACAAAAATAACAAATATGACAACACAAAGACACAGAGTCATTCATTCTTCAGGACTTGCTGTACCCTCTTTGTGATGACATGAAGCAATTCTAGTTGAAAGAGGAGAGGATCAAAGCATCCATGTCAGCAGTGGATCAGGGACGTCATGGTGGAATTTGTACATCTACTACAAGCTAAATGTTGAAAGCAAACACAAAGCTGTAGCATCCATTGACGAAAAGACATTGTCTCACATCTCCTGTCCCACATAAATCCGCTTCAATTCCAAGCCGCGACAGTTCCACATACGCATCGGCGCTCTGCGCTGACGCTGGTTTCTTCTTATCGCGGGATCCTCAAGCCATGCATCCATCCAACCGCAGACTGTCCAACAGCACTGACCTTTCCGCTGAACAAAGCGGGGCTGTGAAGATGCTGCCCATTTCAGGCGCAAAAAAGCACAATGGCCCCAGAGCTGACCAGCGATGGCAGTCAAATGGCTCCGATATTCCTCCCATTCAAAAACAGTACTAGCATATTCATGCTGCCGAAAGGCGCAACCGCTCAGCACAGTCTCCTTGATGATTGTGGTGGCCAAAAATGCTGAAAACCAATCTGTATCCGTTCCACGTGACGCACAACAACATAAAGTGACAAAAGAAAACACAATAACAAGACAAAAAAAAAAAAAAAGCAAGGCTTGTGAGAGCACTTGCTGATGGCTGCCTACTCAGGCGCCATCTTGGGGGAAAAAAATATATATATATATATTTGTACTTTATCACTTTTATTTTTGGGGAGGTTCAGGCTATTTATGTTCCTTGTACATTGTGTTAGTCCATTTTTGACCGTAACATTATTTGATAGTGTGTCTATCATGAGTGTTTGTCATGTGTTCCTTCACTAGCCATTAATACTCCTTCAAACACTACTGCTACTGATACTAATGCGATAAAAATAATAATGTATCTGATTAATTTTGGGCTTTTCTGGAGCGTGAAAGATGCTCTTCTTCAGTTTTTGTCAATATTCACTGAGCCACTGGACTCACTTCCTCATTTTCACTAGACAGTTACAGTACAAAGTGAATTTGTCCAAAGTTAAATGGAGGGTTGAGCACACTTTGTTGATTTAAACATTTGGTTGTGAGGTTGATATGCACATAAAAGAACACCAAAGAGAAACTTCTGCTAAAGACACTTTGAAGATATGGAAACGCCATTTCTCATCATAATCTTGCATTTCGATGGCAAATGGTCTTTTGGATTGGATATTGGATATGCCTTTATTAGTCTCACAGTGGAGAAATTTACATTTCACAGCAGCAAAGTGATGAAAGGAATGAAAGTAGAAAAACAAAAATACATGAGCTCTCGCGGCGCCGTCTTGAAGTCAAAAGAACAAAAAAAAAAAAAAAAAAAAAAAAAAAGTGCAAATGCAAAGTGCTTTTAAGTGCAAATGCAGGATTAAGTCCGTTCGAGAATTATTGACACTGGCCCATCTTTTTCTCTATTACAATCTCATGTTGTTTGAATGAGCTGTGTATTTGTCAAATTAACCTTTGTAAGAGATGCCAAAGAATGTCATTTGAACATGAGCGAGGATGAAAGGGATAAGAGGAACGTGGCTGAGAGTGTGTGTTTTCGGCATGCGTGTGTTTGCTTGTGTGATGTATGTTTTTGGAAAGAACATCAAACCTGCGGTGGAAGCTGCAAGACAGCTTGTTCTGTTTGCATCATATCCCACACAAACGCGTACAATTGTCGATTCACTCAAAGCCCACAGCACGCAAATCCAGAAAAATCATCCATTCATTTTTTTACACCTGAAACTTCTGTATAGTGTACCTGTGTTCATTTTAGCAAAAACATGGTTGAAAGACAACTCCCCCATTTTCATCATCACGTTTGTTTTATTTTTTTGCTATTACTGTCCAGGTACTGCTACTGCCATATTATTATGGCCATTCTTGTTCTTGCCCATTGTCGTCATGGTCATTTTTGGACCACATACAAAGGGCAAGAAGCAAAATGTGCTCCTTTGCCAAGTCACTTAAAGGTGCCTGCGAAGTTACGACAATGACTGACACCTCGTCGTTCATACTTTGTGCCTCTGATTGGTTGTCATTCCACGGGCACCGTGGTTTATTACAAATCACAATAGAGAGACATAGTGACAAGCAAACACACACACACACACGCACACGCACACACAGACACACACACACACACACACACACACACACACACACACACACACACACATACATAATTGTTTTATGTCATTTACTCCATGTAAAGTTTCAGGTCACACTCAAATGTTTAAAAACATTCGATAAGAAGACTGTCAAAACATCACTTATGTTGGTTATCCCATCATTTATCATTGCCCACACATAACAGTTTGTCCAGTAATTGTCAACCACCTCATCACATATTGAATGACTTAATCAAAGTCAAGTCAAAGTCAGTTTTATTGTCAAATATGCTAATATGCATGACATACAGCACAGATGAAATTAATGTCCTCTCGGACCCAGCGTGCAAGACATTCAAGGCACTTATAACGTGGCTAAAAAGACATACAATTGACAACAGACAATACATGTAATTTCTGTATGTAAAGTGAGGTAGTGTCGTCTGGAAAGTGAGGCAGTGACGTATGTAAAGTGAGGTAGTGACATATGTAAAGTGAGGAAGTGACGTATATAAAGTGACGTAATGTAGTAATGCAAAAACAAACAACAAGAAAGGGTTGAAGTGATGTCTTGCAGAAAAAAAATGAGAAAGAACAAAAAATAGAGTTCAAGGTGATCGTACAGCATGTAGCGTGTACTCAGAGTTCGGTGAGTGCGGCAGTGGGAAGGGGCAGGCTGGGCAGGGTTGGGAGGGAGTTGAGTCTCCGGATTGCCTGGTGGCAGAAACTGTCCTTGAGCCTGCTGGTCTTGGCTCGGAGACTCCGCAGTCTCCTACCCGATGGCAGCAGGCTGAAGAGGCTGTGGGAGGGGTGTGTGGGATCGCCAGCGATCCGGATGGCTCTGCGGGTGAGGCGGGTGTTGTAGATGTCCTGAAGGGGGGGGGGAGAGACACCGATGATCTTCTCAGCTGTCCTCACGATGCGCTGCAGAGTCTTACGGCAGGACACGGTGCAGGCGCCGTACCACACGGTGATACAGCTGGTCAGGATGCTCTCTATGGTACCGCGGTAGAAGGAGGTCGTGATGGGGGTCGGGGCTCCAACTCTTTTGAGCTTGCGGAGGAAGTACAGGCGCTGGTGGGATCTCTTGGCCATTGATGCCATGTTGTGGCTCCAGGACAGGTCTTCGGATATGTGCACTCCCAGGAACTTGGTGCTACTCACTCTCTCCACTGCATCACCGTCGATGGTTAGTGGAGCATGCTGGGGGCGCACTCTCCTGAAGTCCACAACAATCTCCTTCGTCTTCTCCACATTCAGACGAAGATTGTTGTCCTTGCACCACGTGGCCAGGTGGCTGACCTCGTCCCTGTAGGCTGTCTCCTCGTCGTTGTTGATGAGGCCCACCACAGTCGTGTCATCCGCAAACTTTATGAAGAGGTTGGAGCTGGGTGATGCTGGTGAGCAGTCGTGCGTGAGCAGAGTGAAGAGGAGGGGGCTCAGCACACACCCCTGGGGGGCCCCTGTGTTCAGCGTGATGGTGCTGGAAGTGTTGTCGCCAACTCTGACTGCCTGTGGTCTCCCCGTCAGGAAGTCCAGCAACCAGTTGCACAGGGAGGTGCTTATCCCCAGTTTGCTCAGTTTATCTGTGAGTTGTTGGGGGATGATTGTGTTGAATGCTGAGCTGAAGTCGATGAACAGCATTCTGACGTAGGAGTCTCTGGTCTCCAGGTGGGTGAGCGCTGTGTCGAGAGCAGTGGAGATGGCATCATCGGTCGAGCGGTTAGGCCGATATGCAAATTGGAAGGGGTCATGGTTGGGGGGGATGGCAGCCTTGATGTGGTTCATAACTAGCCGCTTGAAGCACTTCATGAGGATGGGAGTGAGTGCGACTGGGCGGTAGTCATTGTGGCAGGTGGGGGACGACTTCTCAGGGACCGGGATAATGGTGGTGGCTTTGAGGCACATGGGCACAACAGCCTGGCTCAGAGAGGTTTTGAAGATGTCCGTGAAGACATCTGTGAGCTCCACAGCGCAGTCTCTCAGAACACGGCCAGGAATGCCGTCGGGACCCGGGGCTTTTCGTGCGTTGGTCCCTCTAAGGGATCGCCTCACGTTGTCCTGGGACAGTGTCAGCACCTGTTCGCCGGGAGGTGGTGGGGTCTTCTGTGCTGGAGTGCTGTTGTCTGCCTCGAAGCAGGCGAAGAAGTCGTTCAGCTGGTTCAGCAGAGTGGTGGAGTTCTCGCAGGTCTGTGGAGTGGGCTTGTAGTCTGTGATGGTCTGTATCCCACGCCACAGGTTCCTGGTGTCTCTGCTGTCTTTGAAGTGGTTGGCGATCCTCCTGGAGTGCTGTCTCTTGGCCATCCTGATGCCACGTGACAGGTTGGCCCTGGCTGTCCTCAGGCCCAGCTCATCGCCAGCTTTGTAGGCAGCGTTCCGAGCCCTGAGGAGCCTGTGGACTTCACCCGTCAGCCATGGCTTCTGGTTGGCCAGGATGTTGACAGAGCTGGTGACAGTCACGTCATCCATGCACTTCCTCATGTAGGAGGTAACAGAGTCTGTGTACTCTTGGAGGTCGGTGTGGTTGTTGTAGGTGGCCGCTTGTCTGAACATGTTCCAGTCAGTGTTGGAGAAGCAGTCTTTGAGTGCCTCTGACGACCCATCAGGCCACACCCTTATCTCCTTCTTGACTGGTTTGACGACTTTGACAAGTGGCCTGTATGCCACTGATAGTGGAGTGGTCCGAAGCTCCTAGGTGGGGGAGGGGGTGGGCTTTGTAGGCTCCTTTGTGTGTGCTGAAAGCATTGTCCAGAATGTTGTTACCTCTCGTCGGAAAGTTAATGTGTCCATGGAGTTGTGGAAAAACACTTTTCGGGTTGGCATGGTTGAAATCGCCAACCAGGATAAGAAAAGCATCTGGGTGGGCTGTCTGTTGCTCGCTGATGTGCTGGTTGAGTTCATTCAATGCCGCGCTCCTGTTGTTAATTGAGCTCGGGGGGATGTAAACTGCTACTAGCAGTATGGCACTAAATTCCCTCGGCAGGTAGAATGGCCGACATTTTATGACCATAAGTTCTATCAGTGGTGAACAGTGTTTGCATACCACAACAGCTTTGCGGCACCAGGCATCACTGATGTAAACACAGAGTCCCCCGCCGCGAGTCTTCCCCCCCTCGACGAGCGCGCTGTCTGCCCGGAAGCTAGTTAGCTGGGCTAGCTGGATGGCACTGTCCGATATGCTGTCGGTCAGCCATGTTTCCACAAACACAAAGGCACAACACTCACCCACGGTCTTGGAAGTTGAGCGGAGAAGTCTGATGTAGTCCATTTTATTGTCCAGCGAGCGCACGTTAGCCAGCGTGATGGTAGGAATGCAAGGCCGGTGGGGGCTAGCCGCGAGCCTAATGCGAATACCTCCACGTTTTCCCCTCTTCTTTTTCCTCATACAGCGCTTGTGGCGCCTCCACTCTAGGTTGGGTGCAGGAGTGGGGGTCGGTGGAAGAGTGGGGCTCAATGGACGAGCCGACTCCCTGAGCAATCCATGCTTGCATAGCACTTCTGCTTCAGCTGGTTTTGGTTTTAAAAATGAACTGCCGATGTCGAGCAGAAACTCACGGGAGTAGGTACGCCTCGGGTGTAGCGAGGCCAACGGAGACGGACATTTACACGAGTAAGACAAACATAATAAACACGAAAAAAACCAATTTGCCAGGAGAGAGAGGAGCCGCTGCGTGTGCACGCGCCACCATCTTGGAAAAAGGTAATTGTTTATTTGATGATCAATCATTTATTTTTCACTTGGTTTCAAAGTCATATTGTCAAAGATAAACTAAAATATGTCACTCAGATCTTCACCTCCTCCGAGTAGCTCATTTGTCAATTTTGGAACAGGATAAAGGCTGGATTCATTTTAAGGGTACTGGCATTGTGCATGCTGACTCGCCGCCGCATGAATATTTTCGGGCCGTTACGGATGTGTTCGAAATAGCTGTGTTTTTACTTCAAAGATGTGTCAAATGTCTCTTGAAAAAAAAATAAAACATTTCTTCATGCTGTCACATTCAATAACGGTTACTTTAGCTTCTCCTTTTATCTACGGACCCAAAGTCTTCTTTTGCCCCCTTTCTGGTTGACAAGATGGTGTTTATTTTGAATCTCAAATAGGAGTGAATGTATTAAGATACTTTCCAACACAGCATGTTCACTGTGACTTCTGGCAGTTGGAGATATGCCTTTTGACTGTTAGGTCACAGTGACTTTTTTTCTCCAAGTTTCATACCTTTCCATGTTGATTTGTTCATTTTGGCGGCACAGGGAAGTGTTGGCTACTGCATGCGCATCATATTCGAGAGGCCTTTGCGATCATTAGGATTTTAGTTTTCACAGAGACAATTATACATCATTAAAATAATCTTTTTAAACATTTGGAAATTATTTGTTAAGAATATGTGTCACTGTTACACATGGTCAACTTTCATTAGTTCCAGCATAACATTATAAAATGTCATCATTTCACACAAACATGTTCCAAATTCCGTTCTTGGGCTTGCTGTAATAATGTAACGACAATGCATCGAAACACCTGGAACGAATGGTCGTATTTCTATTTTTGTTCCTCAGTAAGTCAAAGTGGCCTGGCTGGAGATGTGTGTCCTGATCCTGGAGTACCAGAAAATGGCAAGAGGATGGGATCCGCCTTCCAGTGAGTCCTCGTTTCATTTTATTCCAATCATCCTCAAGGTGCATTTTTTTTTTTTTGTTAAAAACGCATCATGCGATAAATGATCCTGAAATGTGTTTCACAGAAAGTTATTTTGTTTGCTAGGCCAACATCACTAGAGATACCGCACAATTATAAAAACTTAAGAACTTCCCAGCATTGAAATAAAAAACAATTGAAGGATAACCTGAGAGAGAGAAAATACTGTCAAAAATGAAATGTAATCAGTTTTAATTAACAAGCAATGCATTTATCACTGCTTTGTCTTCTGTTGAAGCAAATTTCACAGCCAGTACTTGCTTGTAATTTGTATACGCTGCATGCTCACAGAGAGAAGTGTTCACAGCAAGGGTGTATAACAACAGGGAGGAGCTCCTGAACAACCAGGAGCTCGTGTAGAATCTCGGCCAGGAGGTGAACGCTTGCCTTTCAGCAGGGAAGAGGCATTGAGCTTTACAGGCAAGACGTCATGTGGACTTGAGCTGACATGGCTGAACGTCCCGCTCACATGTTAGACAGCAGGATGTCGGAAACCTTAGTGAGTTGAGAAAATGGTGAGAGACAAGAGGTAAACGTTTCAGGCTCTTAAAATAACAACCAATGATACAAGAGAGAGAAAAATGAAAGCAGGCAAGAGCACACCCGTTTTAAATCAATAAAATAGCAAATGAATAAATACAAATTGAGAGAAAGAGAAATAGAGAGAGAGAGAGAGAGAGAGAGAGAGAGAGAGAGAGAGAGAGAGAGAGAGAGAGAGAGAGAGAGAGAGAGAGAGAGAGAGAGAGAGAGAGAGAGAGAGAGACACAGACAGAGACAGAGAAAGACAGAGAGAGTGAGTCTGTAGGTGAGTGGGTAGGTAGGTAGGTAGGTAGGTAGGTAGGTAGGTAGGTAGGTAGGTAGGTAGGTAGGTATGCTGTAGGTAGATCAGTTGGCCGGACGGTCGGTAGGTAGGTAGAGCGAAAGCAGCAAATAGAAAATCTAAAAAAAATGCACATCACATGCATCACTGCTTGCATGTACAACAAGATGACAGTGTTTGACACTGGTACTGTTTTGTCTCCCAAAATAGTGTGGGCTCAAGTGTCCAATTCAGTTGTGACGACAGCTACGTTCTTCAAGGATCCAAAAGTATCACTTGTCAGAAAGTGACGGACACACTGGCCGCTTGGAGTGACCATCAGCCCATCTGCAGAAGTAAAGTTTTGCAACTATCATCCCCATTACATTTTTATTGATGTCATCATTTACTGTACTAGATTTGTATGTCATCACAGTCACGAGAGTGAAAATATTTTGTAGCTTCAGTTTGGATGAAAAAAATCTGGATATATTCAACTGATTTATTTTTCAAAGTCAAAATCAAAGTCAGCTTTATTGTCAAATATGCTAATATGCATGACATACAGCACAGATTAAATTAATGTCCTCTCGGACCCAGCGTGCAAGACATGCAAGGCACTTATAACATGGCTAAAAGACATACAATTGACAACAGACAATACATGTAATTTCTGTATGTAAAGTGAGGTAGTGTCGTCTGGAAAGTGAGGCAGTGACGGATGTAAAGTGAGGTAGTGACATATGTAAAGTGAGGAAGTGACATATATAAAGTGACGTAATGTAGTAATGCAAAAACAAACAACAAGAAAGGGTTGAAGTGAGGTCTTGCAGAAAAAAATGAGAATGAACAAAAAATAGAGTTCAGGGTGATCGTACAGCATGCAGCGTGTACTCAGAGTTCAGTGAGTGTGGCAGTGGGAAGGGGCAGGCTGGGCAGGGCTGGGAGGGAGTTGAGTCTCCGGACTGCCTGGTGGCAGAAACTGTCCTTGAGCCTGCTCGTCTTGGCTCGGAGACTCCGCAGTCTCCTACCCGATGGCAGCAGGCTGAAGAGGCTGTGGGAGGGGTGTGTGGGATCGCCAGCGATCCGGATGGCTCTGCGGGTGTTGTAGATGTCCTGAAGGGGGGGTAGAGAGACACCGATGATCTTCTCAGCTGTCCTCACGATGCGCTGCAGAGTCTTACGGCAGGACACGTTGCAGGCGCCGTACCACACGGTGATACAGCTGGTCAGGATGCTCTCTATGGTACCGCGGTAGAAGGAGGTCGTGATGGGGGTCGGGGCTCCAACTCTTTTGAGCTTACGGAGGAAGTACAGGCGCTGGTGGGATCTCTTGGCCATTGATGCCGTGTTGTGGCTCCAGGACAGGTCTTCGGATATGTGCACTCCCAGGAACTTGGTGCTGCTCACTCTCTCCACTGCAGCACCGTCGATGGCTAGTGGAGCATGCTGGGGGCGCACTCTCCTGAAGTCCACAACAATCTCCTTCGTCTTCTCCACATTCAGACGAAGATTGTTGTCCTTGCACCACGTGGCCAGGCGGCTGACCTCATCCCTGTAGGCTGTCTCCTCGTCGTTGTTGATGAGGCCAACCACAGTCGTGTCATCCGCAAACTTTATGAAGAGGTTGGAGCTGGGTGATGATGGTGAGCAGTCGTGCGTGAGCAGCTCAAGAGGAGGGGGCTCAGCACACACCCCTGGGGGGGGGGGGGGGCCTGTGTTCAGCGTGATGGTGCTGGAAGTGTTGTCGCCAACTCTGACTGCCTGTGGTCTCCCCGTCAGGAAGTCCAGCAGCCAGTTGCACAGGGAGGTGCTGATCCCCAGTTTGCTCAGTTTATCAGTGAGTTGTTGGGGGATGATTGTGTTGAATGCTGAGCTGAAGTCGATGAACAGCATTCTGACGTAGGAGTCTCTGGTCTCCAGGTGGGTGAGCGCTGTGTGGAGAGCAGTGGAGATGGCATCATCGGTCGAGCGGTTGGGCGGATATGCAAATTGGAAGGGGTCATGGTTGGGGGGGAGGGCAGCCTTGATGTGGTTAATAACTAGCCGCTCGAAGCACTTCATGAGGATGGGAGTGAGTGCGACCGGGCGGTAGTCATTGTGGTAGGTGGGGGACAACTTCTTAGGGACCGGGATAATGGTGGTGGCTTTGAGGCACGTGGGCACAACAGCCTGGCTCAGAGAGGTGTTGAAGATGTCCGTGAAGACATCTGTGAGCTCCACAGCGCAGTCTCTCAGAACATGGCCAGAATGCCGTCCCGGGGCTTTTCGTGCGTTGGTCCCTCTGAGGGATCGCCTCACGCTGTCCTGGGACAGTGTCGGCACCTGTTCGCCGGGAGGTGGTGGGGTCTTCTGTGCTGGAGTGCTGTTGTCTGCCTCGAAGCGGGCGAAGAAGTCATTCAGCTGGTTCAGCAGAGTGGTGGAGTTCTCGCAGGTCTGTGGAGTGGGCTTGTAATCTGTGATGGTCTGTATCCCACGCCACAGGTTTCTGGTGTCTCTGCTGTCTTTGAAGTGGTTGGCGATCCTCCTGGATGCTGTCTCTTGGCCATCCTGATGCCACGTGACAGGTTGGCCCTGGCTGTCCTCAGGCCCAGCTCATCGCCAGCTTTGTAGGCAGCGTTCCGAGCCCTGAGGAGCCTGTGGACTTCACCCGTCAGCCATGGCTTCTGGTTGGCCAGGATGGTGACAGTCACGTCATCCATGCACTTCCTCATGTAGGAGGTAACAGAGTCTGTGTACTCTTGGAGGTCGGTGGTGTCAAAGTCAAGTCAAAGTCAGCTTTATTGTCAAATATGCTAATATGCATGACATACAGCACAGATGAAATTACTGTCCTCTCGGACCCAGCATGCAAGGCACTTATAATTACTGTAACAAACATAAACATGAAAACGCCAATTTGCCAGGAGAGGGGAGCCGCTGCGTGTTCACGCGCCGCCATCTTGGGCAAAATTTTTTTTGAAAAAATAACAAATATGACAACACAAAGACACAGAGTCATTCATTCTTCAGGACTTGCTGTACCCTCTTTGTGATGACATGAAGCAGTTCCAGTTGAAAGAGGAGAGGATCAAAGCATCCATGTCAGCAGTGGATCAGGGACGTCATGGTGGAATTTGTACGTCTACTACAAGCTAAATGTTGAAAGCAAACACGAAGCTGTAGCATCCATTGACGAAAAGACATTGTCTCACATCTCCTGTCCCACATAAATCCGCTACAATTCCAAGCCGCGACAGTTCCACATACGCATCGGCGCTCTGCGCTGACGCTGCTTTCTTCTTATCGCGAGCTCCTCAAGCCATGCATCCATCCAAGCGCAGACTGTCCAACAGCACTGACCTTTCCACTGAACAAAGCGGGGCTGTGAAGATGCTGCCCATTACAGGCGCAAAAAAGCACAATGGCCCCTTTGGTGTCCAGCGATGGTAGTGAAATGGCTCCGACATTCCTCCCATTCAAAAACAGTACTGCCATATTCATGCTGCCGAAAGGCGCAACCGCTCAGCAGTCTCCTCCTTGATGATTGTGATTGATGGTGTTGTTGTAGGTGGCCGCTTGTCTGAACATGTTCCAGTCAGTGTTGGAGAAACAGTCTTTGAGTGCCTCTGACGACCCATCAGGCCACACCCTTATCTGCTTCTTGACTGGTTTGACGACTTTGACAAGTGGCCTGTATGTGGGCATTAACATGATAGTGGAGTGGTCCGAAGCTCCTAGGTGGGGTAGGGGGTAGGCTTTGTAGGCTCCTTTGTGTGTGGTGAAGACATTGTCCAGAATGTTGTTACCTCTCGTCGGAAAGTTAATGTGTCCATGGAGTTGTGGAAAAACACTTTTCGGGTTGGCATGGTTGAAATCGCCAGCCAGGATAAGGAAAGCATCTGGGAAAGCATCTAAGGAAAGTATCTAAGGAAAGCATCATCTTTCCCAAGATGAATCAATTTATTAATGGTTATCAGACTGCTTCAGTTCATTTTCACTTTGACAACCCAGCTGTTAACTTCTACTGTAGCTGCAATCGGCAGTGTTGTTGATGTTTTAATTCTACTGAGTGGTGTCTAATATTTAGAAACAATCTCATTATGAGGGTGATTCACTACTACAACCCACAACCACAAAAGCACCCGTACACTATTTGTTAATTTTTTTTCAACACGGGAAAATTTGTAATGTAAGCAAACTGAATGAAAGAGTGATATCAGATCTCAAAAATTAATAATAAAACAAAACACATGTAATATCGGTTGTCCATTTGTCTTGGACAATACCATTTTTCAAAGGATGACTCTTGTAGAGTCTAAGTGTACTTATCAGACTGTTTCAATTAATTTTCTATGTCATTATGAGGGTGATTCACGACTACAACCCACAGCCACAAAAACACGAGTAAACTGTTTTTTTAACATTTCCGTCTAGATAACTTAAAAGCACATCATTTGCTTGTAACATTGTGTCGATAATTACATTTTCTCATAACATCGTGCAGACGTAAAAAATCGAACAATGACTGCAAATCACGTTTGGATCGTGTACATTCGATTGCTCACAGCACTCAAAATCTCTCTGCCAAAAAGTCATCGGTGAAGTTAACACAAGGAATGGATTTGTAAGAAAAACACATTTATTTTAGCCCAACATTAATCTCTCCAAGTTTTACAGACACATGATGTCAATATACATTTGGTGTTGATGATTGCGCCACTGGTTGCTGTGTGAGTGCCACAGCAGTGATGCAGGGGCTCTCACTGCCCATGTACTGACTGACAATACCCTTTTGTCCATGTTGCTCCGCATTGCAAAGGCAGGCAGCTGGCATACAAAAAACAAATTATACACACACACACACACACGCACACACACACACACACACACACACACACACACACACAAAAACACACCTATATTGACAGCATGTATCCAAATGATGGTGTCACACACCTCTGCAGCAGTCCTTGCCTCAAGGTGTGTGTTTGTGCGTGTGTTTGTTGTGAGTGTGTTTGTGCATTTGTGCATGTGTTTGTGGGTATATTTATTTGATGGACAGACTGTTCCTGAGCTCAGACACATACTGTAAGATTCCTGTCACATTGTATTACACTATCTGTGTTTGTGGGTCCGGTTTGTGTCGAGAAGTCAGTATGTGGCTGCAAAGACTTGCCCGTCTTCATGATACCGGCCACTCTTGTCAAGGAGGAGACAAAGAGAGAGCTGGAAGGCGAATGAGATGTGGACAATGGATGGCTACAGAATATTTATTTTTCCATCACTTCAAAAGTACATTCAAAACTCTGAATTCATTACACTCGCTGTCTTGGGCAAATCAGCGCACATTTTTTGGATGTATATATTTATTTATTTAAAATCAGGTCACATTTGTACTCAGGCCTAGTTTTGCATCTCATTCGAAGTTACACTGCATGTGTTCATCTCAACGTTCCTATTTCTGGCATTGTGACGAATGGAAGAAGTTGCAAATGGGAATTGGACTGGGTCTCCCTTCGGAAAGTTTGTATTGACACCGAGCCCCATTGTCTGCTTCTGAACCCAATCAGCACATGAACAGGATCTGTGTTTAATTGCCTTGCTTTGTCAACTGGGTTGTCTCTCTAACTTTCAAGATGGGATGTTTTGTGTGCGTTGATGAGCAGACACAGCCAAAATAATGTACTGTAACAGCTCCACTGAGTGTGTCTGGTCTGGTGGTGTTGCTCTCCGGGGACTCGAGCCCATGAGCTTTCCCAATTCTCCTATGAGACCTAACTGTTAATTAGAAGCTGACTGCGGGAATGAATAGCCATTAATGTGTGTGTGTGTGTGTGTGTGTGTGTGTGTGTGTGTGTGTGTGTGTGTGTGTGTGTGTGTGTGTGTGTGTGTGTGTGTGTGCGTGTGTGTGTGTGTGTGTGTGTGTGTGTGTGCAAACACCAGTGTGTTTCAGCTCTCCTTTTCTAATTAACAGGCAGAGCAGTCATCCTCAAGTCCTCGTCTCTTTCAGTCTTTTTTCAGTCTTTCTAACCTCTTTGCCCTTCCCACATCACTCACTTCCTCTTATTTTTCTTTCGTTTTTTTCATTCACTGATGAATGTCTCTTATGATGTTTACAAAAAATATATACATTTTCAGAGTTTTTATGCAGCTGCCTGCACATGTATTGTGACTATTCAAACAAACTAAGGCAAAAACTTGCCCAAATGACAACAACCGTAAACAGTATATTTTGGTCTCATATTAAAATCACATAAACAAAATGCGTGCTGTGAATGGACATTTTTTACTGTCATTTATCATTAACGTTTTGTCCATTTCAGTTATTGTTGTTATTATTGCTGAAACCTGTATTTGGAATCATAATGCTGTTTTCAACCTCGGAATATACCAGTAATTTGACATCTGGTAAAATTAGTGACTGATTTGATCTATTTCTCTGATTGACAAATCTCTGTTTATATGTACACTATTCTTGTTCGTAACAATTCAACATGCTCAAATTCTAACAAGTCACCTCTCTGGATTGCATCCTGAATTTCTTTTTTTTCTACTGTCTTTTACCTTCAGCCCGTACATGTGGTAGCAACTTACGGGGCCCCAGAGGGATCATAACATCTCCTAACTACCCTGTGCAGTATGAGAACAATGCTCACTGTGTCTGGGTAATCACTGCGCTGGATTCTGCAAAGGTGAGTTTTTATCCTGCTCATGTTTACGGTTCTTTAACCGCTTAATCGTAAAAGCGGGTAGACCCGAACCTCCAATTTGAACAGTGTAGGCAATTTTTGTTGTTTTTTGTTTTTGCTGTTGACTGAACACATTTTGGTTTTATGATCAACCGATGAATATGATAGATACTCTTGAATGGCTAAATGTGCAACGTGTAGTTGGGGGTGCTTAGGACTTGCTCGAGGAGATGTATGCCTTTGGGCAGTCTGTAGAGAGGGCAATGGTCGAAAGTTGAGAGTTGAGCTGAAGGGGGAGATGACTTTCTTGGTGAACACGCCATCAGGGCTTGATCTTCCTTCTCTTTGTCCTCACACATCTTTTGCATTGACATGACAGCTGTGCCAAAGACATCCCTAGGTGTTATTGGAGTGTCAAAGATAATCTCCTTCTGAGTTGACAGGACTGTTAGGTGTGCCACCAGGCTTATTCTTGAACGAAACGCCAATGAAGAACTTGACTGTAGATAGACTCACTGGTGCATTATTTGAATAAAAGCAGTCTCACATGTTCACAAGGTCATCACAAAATTCCTTAAAGAAAGAGTGTCCCCTTGTTGGTCTATTCTCCCCATAAACCATGGGGGCATTTAGGAGGCCTTAGTTTCCGCCACACTGATGATAACGTTCTCGTGAAGTGTCTGGCTGGCTGACCTGGATGAAAAGGACCTCTTGCTGATAGTTGCTGTAGTTAATGTCAGCTTGGGAGACATCACCATTTGTTTCTTATCAGTGTTGCCACTTAATTTGATTAGTTTTAAAGTGACATGTCTCTATAATCAACAAGCCCCGATTGTGTTCAGTGTCAGGCTCGTAAAAGTCTTCATAAAGGGTCTATCCAGCACCCATGTCCCGCTGGTTGAGCTTTTTGTGGGGGATAGGACCAAAGGACACTGCTTGGATTTCTGGTTCAATTCAGATGCATTTTCACTGACATTTCATAGTTGCCATTTCTTGATTTCATAGCTTCTGTATGAAATATCCTCATTCTGAAAGGGAGAATGTCACTTGTGAAGATGTCAAATCTGAATTGAGACACTGAGCATTATGAATATCTGGCCAAGAAGAGGCTTCAAATTATTAAAAAAAATACATTTCCATATAACTGAAACACACAATGCAGCAAGTGACAGACAATTGATAGGACAGAAACGTGTATGGATGGAATTCAGGGTGAGGTTCTCAATGGGGAAATGCATGTACACTGTCGTTAGTTTCAACCTTATGCTACTGTTCTTAATCTGACAAAATAAAATCACCACAAAATCTCATCAGATAACATCAGCAACATTATAACATTTCCTATCTCGTCAGATATGCTAGCTTTACACTTGACAGTTAGTAAAGCGGCTGGAGCGAACAAAGCTGGTGGAGTGCACTACACCATAGTTGTACTGTGTCAGGCACAGCAAAAAAAGTCTGCAGGCTGCAGCGTGCTTGTGCTTCATTGGACAATTGCTTGTTGTTGTGCAATCAACAAAGCAGGACAGTCACAAAGCTTGATCCGCTTCAACTCACCACCATTTTGTATTTGTCTCCTATGCTGAGAGCTGACTCATCTCAATTTCACTTGGATTGGATTTACCTTTATTCATATCGCAGTGGAGAAATTTACATTTCACAGCAGCAGGTGTGAAAAGAAGAGGAAAAGAATGAAAGAAGTAGATAAACAAAATACATGAGCGGCTGGCAAGTACCTTGTGTATATTGCAAAATAGCAGTGGGAATGCAAAAAAGAAAGAAGGAAAGAAGGAAGTTTATGACAATATGATAGTATCTACATGTGTGTTACATGGATTGGGTTACATGTATTTGTGTATTAAGAACATAATTCATTGTTATTGTTTTAATTACATTATAAGAAGCAGCAACATGAGTGGTGAAGATCATGAAAAAAGGTTATTGAGGAACTGAGTGACTTTCCTCATGCCAGTGCCAGTGATTTGGTGGTCTTTTGGGGGAAAATGGAGAAAATTAAGCAGAGCTGAAAAATAACCAGAAGCGTAAATATGGGCCGGGCTTCCACCCCATATATGTATTTTGAAAAGTATATTAGATAATGAGTCACACCTAGAATAATTGTCATTCAAGGCCTCACCAGGAGAAACAAAAAAAGAACGTTGACCTTTGGGTATGCGCTTTGCAAGCCTTCTTATCTCAGGAGGTAGCGTAGCGTATTGTGCAGGTATAATTGTTCCAAACTCTTCGCCCAACATCCGTAATATTGATTCTCTTCCCGCCTTCAATTCCATCTTAAAACCCTCCTATTCAAAATCACATTTTATGTGCAGTTTTATCCCTTCTTTTGTTATTAATAATTTTGTCTGTGGTTTTATTGTATTGTTTTGTAGTGTTCTTGAGAGCTTTGAAAGGCGCTTGTAAATAAAATGTATGATGATTGTTATTAATTATCCATGAAAAAATGAGAACATGTTTGGTTTGAGTAAGTATTCCAGAAACCAGCTCTTGGGCGATCATTCAGTATTCTCTGGAATAAAACTAGATTGCACTACCCACACATCAGTATGTTGTAGTGTGGAGCCAGCTGAAGTGTTGTTCCTTCTTCCTTATGACTCTGCATTGCTGAGCTCAAGGTCAGCACTCCTCCACAATTTTGTGAAGGCAGCTTTGTTGTTGAGTCATTGTTGCATCTGCATGAATAATTCATAGACCTTCGCAACATCTCAAGCCATTCCGGTTTCCCTGACACTATTATCTTCTCTTCATGTCTGATCACATATCCCATCTCTTCTGTCCTGTCCCCACTCTCAAACTTGTTCCCATCCCTGTTCCCATGACAATGTACTTGGCTCATTTTCTATTACCCCCTCCTTCTGCACCATGCCATTAGCATCCACGTACCCCTCCCCCCTTCTTAGTCCACCCAACATAGGGTCAATAGCAAGAGGGAAGGAAAAATGAGAGCGAGATGGCACTGTGCTCATTTAAGAAATTCAGAAGAGGCTGAGAGTTGAGATGAGCCAAACAAGGCTAAGTGTTCAGGCCAACTACTTCATAATAGGAAAGTGAGTGGCAAAATGCTGCATTTCCCCATGTGTACGGTTGAGGAGAGGAGTTAATAGACATTACTTTTACATATGATGGAAACAAAATAAATAAATCTATCCACTGCGTTTAGTTTCACTTCGGATTCCTGTAAATTGCCCATGTTACTAAAAGTGTCTGTTTGTCTGTATGTGCTCCTGCATTTGAGTCTTCTGTTGTCATTTGCAAGCAGAAACTTGCCTACCCAACGAGCGTGAAAAGTACCTTCAACATATGGAGTCTTTGCTGTTCTCACAGTGATGCTGACTATAGTTGACACAAACACACATTCTCTCATGTTGTCGTGTTGTTAATTGCACAAACATCTTAACTGAGATTCACCACCATCAAAAGTAGCAACAATTTAACAGCAAGATGAGAAACGACATCACTTCAACTACTAAGCCGCACCTGTTCAAAATAATGCAATCGTGCAGTCAATCGTAATATTTGAACTGCGGCAAAGCCTGCTGGGAACTCCTCTGTTTCCGCAACAATTTAGGAGATCTTAATGTGGTGATCAGTATAATTATCGAGATGTAGGGAAAATGTCACCCGACCCCACTCGCCTGGCTGAACCACCCGCTTACTGTTATGACCTTTTCTTTTGGATAACACAATGTAATCCTATATTGTGAATAATGTTCTGATGATAATAATCATATTTTGCTACAAATTGTTTGCGGGCATCATGAAAATTACTTTTCCTGATGATTAAACACATCTGCTGAAACTGTGAAGTGTGTTGTGGTGAGGAAGAGATCCTCCTTTAGACCTAATGTGATCTGTTGGAGAAAGACAGTGCTGGGAGGCCAGAGGAGATAATAAAGTATTCAAAGACAGGAAATGAGTGTGTAGTAAGATGAATAACAATCATCTTTCTGTCGACTTCCCTTTTTTTCAATCTGAATTTCGTTGTCCCTTGCCCTCCCTCACAATAATTTGCACCTGACTTCTTTCAGACAGAGACAAATGATGCTGTTGAAGTGTGTGCTCCTTTTTGTTACCTCTCGATGTGGGTTAACCCCTTTTTTGTTTAAAAAGTAGAAGTGTACCGTTGCCTGCGCGTTTCTACAATCGCACCAATTTGACAGGATTTTGTATTGTATTTTTAAGAAATATGATTTAAAAAACTTTGACATTTCTAGGAATTATTTCATTTTGTTGAAACATTCTTAATCATTCTTTTTATTGATGAATTCCACTTTTGAAGGGTTAAACTTAGTTTTTAGCGAGGTTCATATTTCAAAAATCTATGATACTGAAACCTTTTTATTTAAAACACAGAAGTTGATAAAGGTAAACGCCGAGGTACCACTTTCATTAACAAATACCCTTCCATACTTATTTGTCATGTCTTTGTTTATGATGATACTAGTTCAGCGTGTTCTAGCGGAAGAAATTGTATGTCTACATGGCCAATAAAGATGATTCTGATTCTGACTAACTTCGGGAAAAAACGACACATATAAGTGCGTGCGGGCGTGAGTGTCTGTGTGTGCATGTCAATCACTGGATTCATCAGTAACCAGAAGATAATTATTTTGTTCAAGTCTGAGTCACACTTGACTGCTCACAGGCGTAACTGATTAGGTGGTCTAATCATTGCTGCCTTTTTCCCAATGAATACATATCAGTGTGTGTGTGTGTGTGTGTGTGTGTGTGTGTGTGTGTGTGTGTGTGTGTGCGCGCGCGTGTGTGTGTGTGTGTGTGTGTGTGTGTGTGTGTGTGTGCGTGTGTGTGCGTGTGTGTGTGTGTGTGTGTGTGTGCGTGTGTGTTGTGTGTTGTGTGTGTGTTAGTTGTGTGTGTTGTGTGAGTTGTATTCTGAGATTATACATTTGGTCACTTTTATTATCTTACCGCCGTCAGAAGTCAGGACACAAAAAGTCAAATTTGATCTAATTTAGAGAATGAGGTCAATGACCGCAGAGAAAATATTAAAATGTGTATTGTTTGATTTGACCAAATGCATCACAAAAAGCAGTGTAGCACTGTGTATATAAATATGTTATTAATCTATATTATACAAAACCATCTATATCAGTGATCACCAAACTGCGGCCCGCGGGCCGTATCCGGCCCATCAGCAGATTTGGCCCGGCCCCCTGAACAATACCAGAGATACCAAAGTTTTTTTTTCCGATTTGGCCTCCAGAAAAATTTTACAAGTCAAAGGTCGGTTTTCAATCATTATCTGTTCCTATTTTAATCAATGTAATCAATGTATGCTGTTTATAATCGTGATTGGACATTACAAACACACCTGCTCACAATAGGACGCTAAAGGAGTCGGTCACAATGCGACGCGACACAAGAAAGTGACGTATGAGGAAGTGGAGGGGAGTCCGGTGGTACATTCAGGTGCGCTCAGTTTGCCACTCTATTTGGTCCCAGACCCGTTTTCTCTTATAAACCTTCAGTTAGGACGGCGGAAAAAATCATTGGCACCGCCCTACCCACTCTCGAGGACTTGCACACTGCAAGAATCCGAACAAGGGCGCGGAAAATCCTACTGGACCCTCCGCACCCTGCCCACCACCTTTTCCAGCTACTCCCCTCAGGCAGGCGCTACCGATCCATGCGCACCAAATCCAGCAGACATTTAAACAGCTTCTTCCCCCAAGCCATTAACTCTTTGAACTCTTCAACAGTAGCCACAATGGAACTGTATAGTGCCACTTAGCAGTTTTTTTGACGACGATACTAGTGCAGCGTGTTCTACCGGAAACAAATTCCTTGTGTGTTCTAAATACTTGGCAATAAAGATGATTCTGATTCTGATTCTGATTCTGATATCAAAGCAAGGTTAGGTAAAAGAAAAATTGATTCAGGATGCAGGGTACTTAACCTGCAGTGGACAAACTATTATTGTTATGTTCAATGCAAAGAAAAGGTTGTTTGTCTCATCTGTCAAGAGGCGGTGGCGGTATTCACAGAATACAATCTTCGCCGACACTATGAATCCCGTCAGAAAGACAAGTACGATAGCTTGCAAGGCCAAATACGAGCAGACAAAGTCTCAATGCGAAAAGTGTTTATATATACCGTAAAGTCTCATTATATCGATATTCTCGGGAGTCGGAAAAAATAGCGATATAACCGGACTATCGATATAGCCGATCCTGCGCCGAACTGCATTGAAATGGGGCAATAAATGGGGAATCTTTCATATGGCATGTAATTTTCTCCTTGAGTTCATGGATTGCGTATCTAGCATGCTTTTGTACTGTAGTGAAGTGAAAAATAAACTTATGCATTAAATAAAAATTTCATTTATTTTTATAACGCTCTCTTGCAATCGTGACTGAGTATCACTCGATATTGTCTACATTGTACACATGAGAGAAACTACAAACGGCAGCATGTACAAACATGAAAAACAGTGATTATCGCAAGCGATAAACATATCTGAATACAACACAATTAAATTCATCTATGGAAAACAAAACTGCAACGTTTACATTACTTACGTTGATGAAGTATGCTGCGGCACGTCAAACTATTTCGCGATGGAGTTGCTTGTTGGATTGCCTTGTACGTTGTTAGGATATCACAATTCTTACGTTTCCCCATGGTTAAAATTGGTGTTGAACAACAGTACTGCATATAAGAAGACTAAAGTATTGTGACGTTCGGTGTTTGTGTTGTGCATGTTTGGGGGCTGGGGCTTAGGAGGACCCGACAACGGGATTCGAGAGTGCCTGAATAGAATGCGCGTGAGTTGTGGCATAACAACAGCTCCTGTTTGTATGTGATAACTGCTACATTTTGTTATTAAAAAGACCGACCCGCTATACCAGTGACTGTGCGCATCATTTGCCACGCTGAGGGGCATTACAGTATGTTTCAGATGCTATTGCAGCAGTAATGAAAGATGTGAGCTCTGCTACGCCTTTTTTATTGTTCTACCGTATGACAGTTCAAAACACACGGAAGCTGGTCACGTGACTGGGGCTTGGGGGACCCGACAACGGGGTTCGAGAGAGTGCCTGAATAGAATGACTGCGCGTGAGTTGTGGCGTAACAACAGCTCCTGTTTGTGTGTGATAACTGCTATGTTTTGTTATTGAAAATCGATATAAACAGAGCAAAATGGCTGGCGGGCGATGAAAAATGGCACCGTAGTAACCGGATTATCGTAATAACCATGTATCGTACTAAACGGAACTAATTATACATAAAAAGACTAGAAATTTGCCAGGAAATGAAATAGTATCTTAATAAGCAGTACTATCAATATAACCGATAGCGATATAACGAGACTTTATATATATATATATATATATATATAGTCAAACAGAATTACAGCTACAACTACTGGCAATGTATTCTCCGCCACGATATCCTTTTTAACGTGATGTGCCAATGAAATGCACAAATCCCACAATGCAGGGCAACAGCTGCTTTACTGAACTATCTTTGAGGCTGTATGTAGCACAGCAATGTGCATCTTGGGAAGCACATAAATGTGAGAATTGTGTAGTTCTATTTGCTTAATGTAGCTCAATGATGGCGTCGAACTGTTGACCCAGTAAAGTCTAGTAAAAAATAAATAAACTGCCAAAAAATGGCTACTATCTCCCCAAAAAAATAAACATATTTGCTCTTTTCCTCTGTATCTGTAACGACACAAATCTTGTCTGTATTATTATCTAAAACCATATTAAAGTGGAATGTTTCTTTGGTTCACCCGTGTCTCCGTCATTTACCTTTCTATTTTTATGGATGTGTTCCCTGGATGTGTGGGTTCCATGCCATTAAGTGAAGTAAGTGCCATCACTGATGCCTCCCCCTATCGAGTGTGCAATGAGAGTGGATGATTGGATGCAGTTTTATGAGCTGTGACTTGCTGATTTTCAGAGCACCAAATATCCCTCTTTAGTCTATTTGGGAACTTTAGTCCCTCTTTAGTCTTTGGTCCTCTGTGACAATAAAGTACGGGACTGAGATGCAATCATTTTTGCAACACTGCCCTCAAACCAACACATCAGCTCACACCACCGGGACTGTTGTTGCTCACACTGACTTCTCACAAACCAACCCCAAGTGTGAAGTAAATAATAATCACTCGGTTCATGATTACATCCCCTAATAGTGCCTTAATTAGCCCATCATCTCAATTTATAGCTCTTAGCTATTCTCAATTTTGACTATATTTTCTATCTAAAGGACCATTGTTTCCTGAATTAGCGATTTCTGGCGTCATCAGACCCTCACAGTTACTCTTTCAATGACAGAAAGGTTAAATTGAGACTATGTTCTTCACTACATGTTGGCGATTCTGAAGCGTTGGAAGCGTGGAAAATATAGAGATGAAAAGATATTGATCTTTGCAAAACTTGACAAAAAATATTGACGATATGAATCAGACAGGCGGTACCCAATGTTTTGTGAGCAAAGATCAACTTTTTCATCAGCTCGTCATCAAACTTTTACTGCACATGTACGCAGACATACATGCACACAAACACACTCACACATGCATGCCATGTTGAGAAAATCCCACACCAAATAAACACATCTTGTTATGTACCCCCTATAACACGGTTCAATTAATTATTCATTTTTTTAATGATATGGTTCTTTTTTATGCATACTGCACGTCAAAGTTTGTTGTCAGATCGTTTGACACAGTTGAGTCACAATGGCACAGGTTCACGTTTCAAAGAAATGCTCTTGCCTTTCCTAAAGTAATTGTGTTTTTGTACAGTTGAAGAATGACCTTGCCAAATCATCTGAAGGGAAACCAAACATCAAGTTTGTCACTCAAACTTTCTGTTGTCTTTCATCTCTTGTACCTGCTGGGGTGACATCCGCTGAATGCGCCAGCTTGTCTGGTGACACTTGTCATCATTTATGAATGTCAATCACTGATTAGATTTTAATGTCGTTACATTAAAAACGAGTTGTCTTGGGAATTGCATTCACTGAGTCCTCATTACCTCTGTGTAAAAAAAAAAACTAAATTAATGAAAAAAAAAAACGTTTTTTAACTTAGACTCACAGACCATTTCATCAGCTTCAATGTTTATTTTTTTTCCAATTAGACGAACTTATCTCAGCATTTCTCCTCACAAAGCATTGGAAAGAAGTCATGCATTTTGGGATACATTTTTTTGTTATTGAACAGCAATTTATTTTTTGTGTCACATTCATTCATTTAGCAAAGATTTATTCACACCTTGGACAAATTATATTTTTATATTTTCGTTGAAAATTATTTTTCGGAAAGTAGTTAACAGAATATTTGAGAATGGTGCAAATTATTATTTCCTGTAACGTGTTCAATATAATTTTGAATCATGTAAATAATGAAATGAATAAATAGTAACAACAAAATACATTTAAAAAAAATCCCGATATTTCTGTCAAGATAAGATGGGTACATATACAGCAAATCCACACATACACAATGATTTCAAATGTGATCAGGGAATAAATAATGACATTTTTTTCCTTTGGGGATTTTCAAGATGCATACAGAATGTTTTGATTAGTGCTGTGTACCTCAATTATAATCTTAAAAATAACCGTCTTTTCCTATTCACCTTTGTCTTTGTCATCCATTTTTCGCACAAGATCTACTCAACATTCAAATCATGTTGACAATGGTAATTAGTCATTGTGTAGCTATTGTTAATCTTTGCGATTGGATGGCCATCTGTTGAGGGTCACCACCTGCTCCCTTGGTCGGTAGCTAAACTGGTGCTAGCGAGAACCTGAGAAACAATTAACTCTTGGACAGAATTTAATCAAAACCACATTGTTATTGATGAAAGACCCCCTTTTTTTCCTCTTCTGCCTCAAAGGATTCTACAAAGTCTACTTTTGAATAATTTGGTTTTTGGTCACTGCGCCATGAAAGGTTTTTTAGCTTTAAGATGCATTTTTTTTCCATTTTTGTCTATATTTCAAAATTACACACACACACACACACACACACACACACACACACACACACACAATTACGCACACACACGCATACACATACACACAAGCACACACGCACACACACACAAGCACACGCACACGCACACACACACACACGCACAATCACGCGCACACACACACACGCATACACACACACACACACACACACACACACACACACACACACACACACACACACACACACACACACACACACACACACACACACACACACACACACACACACACACACTATAATAAATTGAAGTCAGGAACCCAGTTCAAAATATTTGAAGATGTTCACCTTGAGTAAATATGCATTTTTTATCCTGAAAATAGAAGTCAACAACTTTCACCGCCCACCCAAACTAAAGTCTGGGTTAAACACTAGAGCGCAAGGATCTGGCTCTTGTGCCATTCTCATCTTACTCCCCAATGTGGATTTTGCATTGTTTGTAGTTTACAAAATGAATGAATTTCAAGCAAATTAGATAAACATAGTACAGTAAAGTCTCGTTATATCGATATTCAAGGGAGTCCGAAAAAATATCGATATAACCGGGACTATCGATATATCCGACCCTGTTTGCATGTAATTTTCTCCGTGCGTGCATAGAAATAGTATCGATATAACCGGGACTATCGATATATCCGATATCGATATAACGAGACTTTACTGTATTTTGCCGTGTTTGTGGAAGAGAGTCCTTGAAACCGAAGATGACATTTTCCATGACATTCATTCTCAATTCCCTTTGTTTTGTTGGTTACCACGACATAATAAATCTCATAGTCGTTTTGCATGCGATACACATTTGTGTGGCGTCATTATTATCGGCTGACTAAACATAGCCTGAGGCAGTGGGAGTTAATATGTCGTAAGTTAAAATGATTTCCCCACATTGCAGTTTCTATTTTGACTGTATCACTTGTACCATTTTTAAACAAACAAAACCTTTTTTTTTTGTCATTTGGAATGTCGACATGTTTGAGTCATGCACCTTAGCATGGACAGAACTGCAGTTCTTTGCACAATAATAACAAGGAAACTACTACGGCTGTATGCCAAAAACATTTGAATTTGACTTCATATTGCAGTTTATTGAGTGTAATGTCATTTGCTTGTGTCATTTTCACGCACGTTGGCATACACATGCTTCACTGGAGACCGCTATTCAACCGGAGGCCTGGGCTGAGACCAGTTCTGCTCTCTTTACGGTTTTCAGAGCACAGCAGAAATGTTCCATCTTTCACACGCTCAACTTGTGTGATTTACAGCTAATAAATAATTGACGAGCCGCAAATAATGGAATACCAGTCGAACTGAATTTTCGAGTATGGGAGATTGATGAGGCAGTGTAGTATGCATGCAACCGAATCCTCGTGCCTCCAAGTAAAGCATTTAGCAGTCAATTTGTCTGGCTCAGACAGGAAAGGGGGGCACAATGAAGACGACATAGCCTTCAGAAGACATTTTTGGACCTGAATGAAATGAAAATGAAAAAAAAACAAAGCAGGTTGCCAAATCAAAACAAGTGCTTTGTCGCATTCATCTATTTCAATATGTCAGATTATGGACATTTTGGCCTCAATTCAATTAGATGGTATCCTGTAGGTAATTTTAATTAAATGGAAGGCAATTTTCACACCTTGACACAAAAGGTTATATTTTCTTCATGTCATCAACGTGGTATGTATTATGGATATTGTGGTTTTCATTGGCTTTTGATTTTGTTCTTTATATGAGTTTTTTCTCACCTTTCGGTGGGTAACTTATTTTTTTTCTCCTTTTTGACAGGTTATAAAGCTCTCATTTGAAGAGTTTGACCTGGAACGAGGCTATGATACACTCACAGTGGGTGATGGCGGAAAGATAGGAGACACTCGACGGGTACTTTATGTGTAAGTAATATTAATACTGTTAATACTCACACCAGAAATTGTTTTGTTATTCATGGATAATTAAGGGAATCAAATAAACTGCGCTGGTTACGTTGCCAACATGCATGCAGATTTCATATCGGGTGCACTGTGGGGTATGTTTTTGTCAAATGTTTTTTTGCACAAAAATATTCCAAGGATTTGTGTCGGCAAATATATTTTAAATCCAAACTACAAAGTACTAGTGTGTATTTTTCTCTTCACTCTGGGTGGGCCAGCACACTTACAAAATAAGTGTTTGGCGGTCGGGCCATTAGATGAGGCAACACGTCGTTTCTCACAATTCCTTGAGCATCAGACAGTTTCTGGCCAAGAACAATATAGCTTGCTGGAGAAAACATTGAAGCAGTCACTTGAAGTCTCTCTAATTAGAAAAAAAACATTGTACGGTACCTCAAAAGGTTAAATTATGTGGGCCGGATAAGTAGTTATTAATCATTCATAGAAGAAGCAAAAGCTCAATTTTACCTCATTGACTGCCATTTCCACATTTATTCGGAAATTGAAAAGCATGACGTTGATCCCCTTCATGAATTTGTTTGGGTTTTGGGTTTTGTTGCAGGGGGGGTGCCGATAAAGCGCTTGTGAGACCTCTGGTTTTTCCCTCCCACGAAGGGTCAAGCATTTGCCTTTTGTACAGCCTTCCCCATTTCAAGTTCACATAACTCCAGACGCATTTAACTTACTCTCTTTTTTCATCTTAAAAAAATAGTTAATTCCTAAGGTTTCTTAAGCTGAATTGAATGTTTATGTAGTCCTAAAACTTAATATTCTGTGTGTCCTGCAATTTCAATGAAAATGACAAAAACCCTAGCACTGTAGTGTACACATTTGTCCACATCGTCTGGCAGTGAATGAGTTAATCATCCTATTTTTTTATTTACCTTCCAAATAATGTGCCTGTATTTGTATTCATTTCTTTTTTAACGTGTCTTTGTGTAGACTCACCGGGTCCAGTGTTCCTGACATCATTGTGAGTTTGTCCAATCAGATGTGGCTTCACCTGCAGTCTGACGACACAATCGGCTCTGCTGGGTTCAAAGCAGTCTATGAAGGTATGTTCCCCTGCAACATTTTTTTCCGCTTGCCACACACACACACAAACACATGCAAAAACGCACACACAAACACGCACACACATACAGACGCACACACAAACACACACGCGCATACACAGCTCACATTATAGAGTGTGAAAGTCAAATTATTGCTGACACTCTCATTTAGACGTAAACATCTTTTTTCCTCCTCTATCTGTGGGTGTGTGTGTGTGCATGCGTGTGTGTGTTTAATTGTGAATTACAATATGGCAATACATGAATTATGAGTCAATCAGTTGATCGTTTTGCTTGATTATTTTCATATTATGCACAAGCTAACAGTAAGAGGGAGTGAGAACGATAAAGACAGGCATGACAGAGTGAAGGTGAGAGGGGACAATGGGCATGTTTGGCTAATAATTCATTATTTAGGACACTTCATGCATTTTATAGATACATGCAATGAATTACATATTTTTTTAACATGCCAGTGCGGCACTGTAAGAAGATTTTAAATTGAATCCAAGTGACATCACTGCACTATGATGGTAAACATGGGGGAAATTGAATCCTGGAAGTTGGGAAGACACGAAGAGAGGTGGCCTGTGAGAAATTGCTAGAATGAGACAAAATGGCAAATTGGGTGTGAAGTTATCTATGTGTTACATGAGAGTTAAAGAGGGGATTGCATGAATTGTGTGATATTGGTCCTTGCTGTCCCTGCCACTGACAGTGTAGGCCAGGATCCGTTGCATTTCAACGAATTGTGCATTAGAATGTAGTTGTCCCTTTCAAATTTATTTTCAACTTACATTTGCGGAGGGGTGTCGAATACTGTAGAAATGTCTGAGTGAAGATTTTACACAGTGGTCTTGCCAACAAGAGAGGGAAAAATCATCTCGCTCAATATGTCTACCGCTCCTACAGCCAGGTTATGTTTGCACAAAGTGGCCAAATAGGGAAACCTGTCCTTGGACACTTCACAGCAGTGGTTCTGCATGGTGGGAATGTGCAGTGTGAGCATGTAATAATTGGCCTCTTCGTGTCCTGTGTAATAGTTTCGAAAGAAGCAATCCGGTATTGATAGCGCGGGCCAAAAAAAAAAAAAGGTCAAAATGCTTCTCAATCTTGGATTTTTCCCATTAACAGGTTCTTTCTTGCCGATCGAACCTGCATCTGAAGAAATATACCACATGTTCTAGCCATTGCAGTGACATACACATTTGTATCTGCACAGCCATGTGTTGCTAGAAGAGATTCTGCAGCCTCAAAAATGTTCATTTACAAGTACTGTAGCTTGCCACTGCGAAACTCATTCAAGGCATCATTTGGAACAAAATATACAACATAAAACAACAATTTAGGAGACTGAGTGTCTCTTCCATGGATTTAGCAGCATATAGATATTGGCTGATGTAGCAAAAAAATGGACCAATATAGTAAAGTAGACAATATTGACTAGAGTAGATTATTTTAGCATCCAAAGGTAATATTACCAGAAGAAAGTTATACCCAAACAAGATCTAACATTGAACAACTCGCTAAGAATTCTCAAACATAATGTATAGCCTCAAATAGTGAATCGTTGTCAAGATGAAATGGTGAAAGCAGTAATGTTAACTTTTAAACCAAAATGGCCTCAAACGAATTGAGATGATCCATTCACAACAATTCTGTCAGAGTTAAATTATGTACTTGTTGATTTGTTTGGAATATCTATCCAGTTACATTTTGATTTGGAATTCCCTTTGTCAAAAAGTCTTAAAACTATTTTATATTGCAAAAACTTAGTTTAGTGGCCTGTACTAGAACCTAACTGCCAAGTTGAAAACAGCGGAAACACAGCAGCTCACCTCTCTCCAACTTTTTCCATTTCAAGAAGACTAAAGAAGTCTGCTCTCTTGAAAGAGCCTGATTAAAACTTTGATATTTTGCACTTTTAAATTTCTGTGGACGGAAAGGACAAAATCTGTGTTTACTTTTGGAAATTACATGCACTAACATTAAAGAAGACAGACTCAAACATGAGACTTCTAGATATTGTTGAAGCCTGAATTTTTCCTCAGCAGAACTAAACAATTGGAATTCGGAGTGCTTTTTGTGTCGACGCTATGCTGTCACATCCTATAATGTCATCCTTTAAAGGAACCCAGAGCCGTGTAATACACTGAGGGAGTCATTCAGCCCTGAAAGTGGGTGTATATTTTCAGCATGTTTGCAGCATGTGTGCTGCTGAATAACCCGACACATTTGAAGAATTGAAACTTTATGGATTTGTGTGCAGAGAGAAAGACAGTGTTAACATCATAAAGAAGCACGGCACATTACAGTAACCAAGGCTTTTGGTGAACGATGACTGCCAACTTTCCAGGATGCAAAGACTGCGCCAATTTGAATTACAGTGGGGCCTTGGCTTACGAACTTAATTGGTTCCCAGGCAGGCCGGGGACGTCTCTCTCTCTCTCTCTCTCTCTCTCTCTCTCTCTCTCTCTCTCTCTCTCTCTCTCTCTCTCTCTCTCTCTCTCTCTCTCTCTCTCTCTCTCTCCTCTCTCTCTCTCTCTCTCTCTTAAAGCTTAAAAATGTGATTCATGATGGAAAATAAGGGTAACAATCTCAAAACAGTAGGGTCGCTCTAAAAAAGAAGGCACACAAATTGAAGACTTGAGTTGTAAATTGTTTGTAGATGAAGTCTAGTTCAATACTTTAATCAAAAGTAATAAATCCCAGAAATAATTTACATAGACACAAAGGAAAGGCAGAGTCTGAAATAGACGATTTCAACATACACTCTCCATTGATCCATCTTCTCGCCTCACCTTGAGGTGTATTTGCCCAAACCTAATCCAGGAACATGGTGGGACATGTGTTAGCAATGGAGAGACAGCTGGAAGAATGCCATATTTTAATGCTACAAAAATATATAAAACATTTCTGTTGATTAAAAACATTTTCGATCAAGGAAGTAGAAAAAGTCAGCCGAGTCATGGAATGTGAATCGATCCAATTGAGGCATTGCGGAAGGACAAAATAAATAAAATTCCTGAAGATAACAGAATCTTATCTCATGTGAACTTGTGTTGACAACACAGTTGCCTAATTTCTTGCCTGTCATAAACATCATCCTGTTAGTTAAAGGAGCATGCCGTCACTTATTGTTTTGCCTTCTGCAATTAAAACAGAATTGCTTCTCAATGTCCCTGAAGACAGCTTAGCCGGGAGGAAGAGCACGTTAGAATGGACCTGTAACATGTTCTACCATATTCATTCGCTCACACACACACACACACACACACACACACACACACACACACACACACACACGCACGCACGCACGCACGCACGCACGCACGCACGCACGCACGCACGCACGCACGCACGCACGCACGCACATGCACAGACTCACGAATGAAAATCGTTCCATTTTCTCTGACTTGACATAACCATATTAGCTTGGCTGCTGGTGTCCCCCGCAGTGTTTTAGTCATGCTGTTGACAGGCCAATCAGGGATGCTGTCAGCTGGCTTCTAACGAAAGTAGTTTTTGCTTGAATTTGAGGAGTGGGACCTCATTTTCTCTTCATGGGATATTAGCTGAGTGGCCAGTGTCTATTTTGTTCTGTCATACAATGACACATACTTGCATTACCCACAACGTCATCATAACATCCTTTAGCAAATGTCAGCAGACTATATTGAAAAAATGTCCATGTCTTATGTTTCTGTTAGAATGAAGTCAATAGTTAAAAACTAGTTTCCTATTTTTCCCACATGAGCATGGGCTATCGCAGTTTACAGTTCGTTGGTGGCAAATGTTAAATCATGTTGCTCATATTAGCCTTCTTTGTATTTTTTAAATACTGAGATTAGTACATTATTCATGTTTGACGGTAAATGCTGAAAAGGTGCAAAGCCTGGGAACTATGTAGTACTTAATTATAAAGACAAAGCTTTCAACTGTTTTGCAGTGTTTCAGTTTTTATGAAATTTTTACTGCCCATGTGTCACACCTTGTTCCGGGCATAAGTCACCGCCTTCCATCTTTACAAGAAAATTGAATAATTTTGCTTACATGAGCAGTTATTTTGCAGAATTACAATGTGCACTAAGCTCATTTTAGGAAAGCCTATACCCAAAAATATATCATCCCTTCAGATTATGTGCTGAGTTGCAATTTCTGCTTTAGAGTGTCTCTTTGTCAGTCATTATTGCATGCAGATCAAGGAGGCCGAGAATTTTGACACTTGACATGTGGACCGAGGCTGTAGTTGATTTAGAAAGTCCTGTTGTTCGCTGTTAATGTGTATATGTCACACAGAGAAGGCACGAGGGAAAAACATGCTGTATATATTAGACATCTGTGTAAGATCTCAGTTGTACAGGAGTGGTCCATCAATGAGAATGTTTCTTCAGCCGTCATCTGTACTTCTTTGAAGGTGTCTGACTTTTCGCTTCTTATCGAAGAGGCTTCGTCAGCGAACTATATTAGACATTTATTTTCACATATAATGAATTTGAGTCACAACAAATATAAATGTCATAGATCTTAAGTCACCAATATACATCAAATTCTCTATTACTTGCACTCTTGTGCTTTTACTGACAGTGACGTAATTGCTACTTGCTGATTACTGCAATGACAGACTGTTCGCAAGAGATGAACAGGTACCATAAATAGTCCCCAGATTGCATGGGCATACATACACAAGCACATCATTCTGTCATCTGCATCAGGACAGAAAAAAAAAACTTTCTGGATGTTTTGGCTTTCCCCCAAGATTTTTTGAGTCAGACTTCATCTCCACGATGGGTGACTGGGGGAGTGGATGGAGTACATGTTGCAATTCAAATCCCGAAGCAACTCTTTCAAACTTTATGAAGGTCAAACAATCTGCTCACACAGTCCTTTGTTGGATATAAAATATCAACTTCTCACTCTATTACTGATGATTAGCCTGGACTCCCAGAGACAAAGAAATGAATATTCATTACTGTCACTGACATAGTTAGAGAATTGGAGGTTTATTTCATTCCATACATTATTTGGTCAAAAATAAATGTGCGAAGTGCTCTACTCAAGTAAATTTTAAAGTGGTAATAACTACCTCACAAGGTTTAATTTATTGCGGCTCCATTTAATGTATTACTCCAGGGGTGTCCAAAGTCGGTCCTCGAGGGCCGCTATCTTACCTGTTTTCCAGATCTCCCAGGAGCAACGCACCTGATTCAAATAATCAAGACCATTTTGATGCATCTTCAGAGCTGGCTGATGAGCTGATCAGGTGTGTTGCTCCTGGGAGAGCTGGAAAACAGGCAGGACAGCGGCCCTCGAGGACCGACTTTGGACTCCCCTGTATTACTCCAGTTGTCCCCAAAGCTAGCTGACTGCAACATTGAAATAGAATTCCTGGTTTCGCAACTTTATTTTGATATGCGCTATGATTTTGTTCCTTAACCATGTCCTCACGTCACCATGTTTTGTAGGAATTGGGGAAAATAGTTTTACAAGCTGTATTTTTTATTTAAACGAAACAACACACCAAAACACTTCATTATAATACACGCTGTTCATAATTGTAGTTATGCTTTATCTTTACTGACAACCAATGCACACGTTTAATCATTTCATAGTAGTATAATACTTGTTTTTGGTTAACACTTCAAGAAAGGGATGCATTTGAAGAATTTGTTGAAGTTGGCAATTTGCAAATGTAAAACACCATACTGTGTCGGTGTTACTTTGCCTTGCCATATTGCAAAATACTCTTTTTTTAAACTCAGGTAGTCCAGATCTTCAACCAAGGCCACGATTAAGTTGTTTGTTGTTTATTTATTTATTTTTACTTTAGAAGATAAAAAATTATTCAGACACGTTAATGATAGTGTGAAAGCTTGTTTTTGTCATATGTCCTGTGACTGGATGGCAGCCAAATCAAGCTGTACCCTGCCTTGTTGGCCGAAATTAACCTGTGTAGGCTGCAAACCACCCATGACCCAAATGAGGACAAGCAGTGTACAAAAATGACTGATAAACCCTTAAATCCGTTTATTTTTCTTTTTTAACTAAACTATCCTGGACTGCCACTGTGTTGTATGTTGACTGTAATTAGCAGCTGTATCTTTGTCTCTGTGTGGCGCAGAGATCGAACGGGGAGGCTGTGGTGATCCTGGCGTGCCGGCGTTTGGTCGTCGTAGTGGCAATGGATTCAAACACGGAGATGTGTTGACCTTCTCCTGCCAGTCTGCATTTGAATTAGTTGGCGAGAGGAGCATTATGTGCCAGCATAATAACCAGTGGTCTGGTAATAAACCCAGTTGCATCTGTAAGTACTCTTGTGTTTTCTCTTCAAATTGGTTTTCTGCTCTGTTTTACCTCCCAAAAAATGAATTAATTAGTTTTTTTTATTTCCCTTTTGTATTTCCTGTACTCTTGTCTGTATTCTCACTCAATTGCTTTTCCCCCTCATTTATTTGCAATTGTCCTTTATCCTTGTAGTTTCTTGTTTCTTCAACTTCACTGCCCCATCGGGAACAGTCCTGTCCCCAAACTATCCTGAGGAATATGGGAACAATCTAAACTGTGTGTGGCTGATCATTTCTGAACCAGGGAGCCGCATTCATTTGCTCTTTTCTGACTTTGATCTGGAGCCACAGTTTGATTGGCTGATGGTAAAAGATGAAGGTGAGGAGTGTACTTATCAGTCAATTAGCCATTTTTGTGGTGAGAGCAGGTATTTGAAAACAATAAAATAAAAAAAATACAATTCCAAAATGTACATATTCAGAAGTGGAAAGTTTACAGAACTTTGCTAGACTGTCATCAGTTTTTAGTTGTTGAAGGGTCATGTTACAAAATCAAAGTATTGTAGTAGTATAAACATGTTAATTTCTTTTGTTTTTATTCGATCATGTTGGTACCTGTAGGATATACTATGGAGAGGCACAGAGCAGGTGCATTTCTAATGACGTTAGTTTACCTAATCACTGCACGGGATATTATTTTAGATATTTGTGTATATTTTTTGAAGAAATAGTTGGCTGGCAGAATGCATGTTTTTATTCTTATATTTTTATTCTTGAAAATTTTCTCCGACCAACATAAATAAAAGCTAGTTATTATGCTGAAAACACAGAATAACTACTTGACACCTTTTGCCCATTGTATTAAAACGTTTGTAATCGAAACAGAAAGTTGTGGTGTCTTATGATGGGTTGATCAATACTGCCAGACGTGTGTTTAATTGACTGGCTATAAACCTGTCTCTGCAGGGATTTTTCTTTCTTTCTTTCTTTCTTTTATGTGACAATGTTTTTGAAAATTGCAGGGCAATTAGGACTGTTGCTCTGGGTAAACTAAAATTAAAGTTTCAAAGTGTTGAAGTCTTCCAGTTGACTTCACTTGGTATCAATCGGGACAATGTATCTGAAAATATTAATGTCATGCAACATTTTTTACTGGATCTCAAAGGCATATGGAAATATTGGATAAATCTGCATCCAAATTTGATTCAACGCTAATTGCAAGCAAATGACTGGCAGTGACAGTATTCTTTATTTCGGCCAAAGTCAATGATTTTATAATCTGAAGTCAAAATGTCACCAAATTGATCGCTATGATGGTCACTTCATTGAGTGACCATAATTCGGTTAGGATGTATTGTAAGCAGTAAAAAAAACCTGCAGCTCGGGACCGTTGATGTTAAGATGCTGTTAATCGCTGTAACATTGCTTTTATTTTTATTTCAGACTTTTAGTGAAAACTAAAAAAAAAAAAACACTGAAAAAAACTTTAAAGGTGTTCATGAGGTTCTTACTGATCATTTGCTCGTTCATTGCCTTTTGTGTTTGTTAACATTTAGATCACCTAACATTATGCAAGTAAACTTTACGCATTCAATCAAATGTATTGTGTGTGTATAGATATCAAATAGCTGAATGTGACACAAAACTGTTAAAATCAAATTCCAACTGTTTGTTTCCTTTTAGGTCTATCTGAACCCACAACATTTGGCACATTTTCTGGAAAGGATGTACCATCCCAAATTGCCTCACATGGACACATCATGAGGCTAGAATTTCAGTCCGATCACTCTAATACTGGGAAAGGCTTCAACATCAGCTATACAAGTAGATGAACATTTTTATTTCCAACCTTTTAATCTCAACTTTTTAATGTTTTATATTTGCCCCTGTGCATGTTGTACATTTTACCTTCAGCATCATTTTCCTTATCGAATAGAATGATTTTTGCATACGTCACGATATTAAACAAATGACACAAACACAGTGAGACATTAGAAGGCGGTGAGTTAAACTGAACAAAGACGTCACTGAAATTGACAGGCAGCTGGAGAAGACAAATAATCTCATCCAAGGTTGAAAACTCCCCAAAAATTCAAATACAGCAGGCGAAGATTAGGAGCAGGTGAACAACTGTTCAGAGCAAAGAGGGGAAAGAAAAATAATGCATCTGAAGACAGAACATCAACAAACGAGGGGTAGAATACTGACTCTGTAACAGCATAACATGCACAGAATTCAAAATTGAATGTTCTGAATTACTAAAACAGTAATCAGAGATATCATATTAGCTACAGACTTCTTTTACCATATTTTCTGGTGTATAAGGAGCACCCAAAAGCCTTTATTTTCTTCAAAAGCTGACCCTGCGCCTTATACACAGGTGTGCCTTATATGTGAAGTAATATTGAGCCACAACAGGTCTTGCAACACATGTCAGCAGATACCGACTCCATTTCCGCCCGTAGAAGTCGAAGTGCGTAACCCCAGCTTCTACCGTAGCTCCTTATAATGTGGTGTGCTTTATATTTACCAAAATTTGCAAATTTCCCCATTGTGGGATGAATAAAGGTTTTCTGATTTAGAAAAAAATATGATATTTACAGTAAAGTCTCGTTATATCGATATTGGATATATCGATAGTCCCAGTTATATCGATACTATTTCTATGCACGCACGGAGAAAATTACATGCAAACAGGGTCGGATATATCGAAAGTCCCGGTTATATCGATATTTTTTCGGACTCCCTTGAATATCGATATAACGAGACTTTACTGTATATATTATATTTGGAAAACTTTTTCATTATTTTTTTTTCACTCAAGGTGCGCCTTACAGTCCTGTGCACCTTATATATGGAAAAGGTTTGAAAATACTCCATCATTGTGGTTGCACCTTACATTCCATTGCCCCTTATACATCAGAAAATACAGTATTTATATTTGTTTTCCCTTTCAAATAGCCTAATAAAAATGGCGTTCACAGGGGACTTATTTGACCGTGTTAAGTGAAATTGCTGGAAAGGCTATTGCAACTTGTTATATTTGCAGCAAAATTGTGAACTTTGGACATAAAAACATTTTATAAATGTGTTTCTCTAAAGCATTTGGCCAGAATGAGTGCCATGATCCAGGGGTTCCTGTCAATGGGCAGAGATATGGAGACCAGTTCCAACTCGGCAGCTCTGTGGCTTTCCGCTGTGACCAAGGATTCATTAGGACACAGGTATTAAAATTTTACACTCGATTAAACAAATCAATCAAGTTAAAGATTAGAATGCCTTTTGCATTAATTTATGCAAGTGAACTGTCTGTGTCAATGAGACATCAAATACATTTATAGGGGTCAGACCAGGTCACCTGCATCATTCAAGATGGAAATGTTGTTTGGTCTGCAGCTGTGCCTCGCTGTGAAGGTAAACACACAACTTCAGTTTTTTTTTTTAAAGGACAACCGACGTCTCCGGACAAGTTGTGTCCATAATTTGTAAAATGGATTCAAATGACTTCTACTGAGCGTATTTTACAAAGATTCCACCGCATATAGCTATATTTTCCATTTTAAGACTCGCGCTGAATATTCAGGAAGTCTTGTTTTTGAGTTGGTGACGAGTCCGTACGTGATGTCACTAAAGAACCGCCCCATGACCGTAAAAAGACCCATTGTAGCGGTCCTTCCATCACGTCAATGTATTTTGCTGTACTTGTTTGGTCTGGGAACCTCGTGTTGCACCCATATTCCTAACTGGATGTGTAACAAGAAAGCATATTCTCCGAATCTGAAGCCATTGTTTTGATTCACTAGCAATGCAAGACGTCTTGGCGTGATGTCACGAACTGGGGGCGGGACTTTCTGAAAATGCCCAATTCGCAGCTCAATTTTTTGCAGATTTTGGACACTTTAAGTCATTTTTATTGGTGTTTTGCATTTGACTAAAAATTTCATACTACGTGTTTTGGGTATTTTCGATGCGATAAAACGTTTTTCTGATGGCAGTTAAAAAAACAAAAAAAGTGACGTCGGTTGTCCTTTAATGCTCTGTGTAAGTACTGAATTGCTGACTTAAGTATTAAACTGGGAAATGTTTCCAAGGCCTTTGATAATGTATTTCCTACTTCATCTAAATTATCTTGTGCCAATCAAATTCTATAACTACTGTTATGTCCTCTCGTATATCCCAAAAACGTCTTTATGTTTTAGTCCATGAACTTTTTTTACACTTACTTTTGGATTTCAACGTCAAAGTCAGCTTTATTGTCAAATATGCTAATATGCATGACATACAGCACAGATGAAATTACTGTCCTCTCGGACCCAGCATGCAAGGCACTTATAATGACTTTAACAAACATAATAAACACAAAAACGCCAATTTACCGGGAGAGGGGAGCCGCTGCATGTTGACACGCTGCCAACTTGGGCAAAAACAAAAAACAAAAATAACTAATATATACAATATATATAATAATAATATGACAAACAAAGACCCAGAGAGTCATTCATTCTTCAGGACTTGCCTTACCCTCTTTGTGATGACATGAAGCAGTTCTAGATGAAAGAGGAGAATCAAAGCATCCTGTTCAGGAGTGGATCATGGTGGAATTTTGACATCTACTACAAGCTGAATCTTGAAAGCAAACACGAAGCTGTAGCATCCATTGACAAAAAGACATCGTCTCACATCTCCTGTCCAACATAATTTGCTGAAATTCCAAGCCACGACAGTTCCACATACTCCTTTCTTCTTATGGCGGGCTCCTCAAGCCATGCATCCATCCAACGCAGACTGTCCAATAGCACCGACCTTTCCGCTGAACAAAGGGGGGCTATGAAGTTTGTGCCCATTACAGGCGCAAAAAAGCACAATGACCCCAGAGTTGGCATATGGCAAATGGCACCGACATTCCTCCTATTCAAAAACAGTACTGGCATATTCATGCTGCCGAAAGGCACAACTGCTCATCACGGTCCCCTCCTTGATGATTGTCGTGGACAAAAAATGCTGAAAAGCCATCCGTATCCGTTCCACATGACGCACAACAACACAAATTAACAACAACAACAAAAAATAGCATGGCTCATGAGAGCACTTGCTGACGGCTGCCTACTTAGGCGCCATCTTGGAAAAAATGTGGATTTTTTAGGGGGAGGGGTAGAGGAATATCCGACCATGATATACGAACTGTCAACATTGATGACCAAAAACAGTGAAATACAAATCGAACTTTCCTATTCATTTAATTATCTGTTTTAAGTTACTTTTGTCTGCAGTAATACCAAAGAGCGTTTTAAACTCATTCAAGAGGAAGGAAATTATGCTCTCTGTAAATTCCTTGCATGATGCACAGACCACTTTTGTACAAGTGCCTTCCTTCAGATGATTTAACGATGTTAGATTCATAAGCATTTAAAAAAAACGGATTCAAAACATATTAATGAACAGTTTCACACCAGTTACAATGGTTTAACAAAGTGTAAATGAGGCTCAGTATCAAGTTATTGTGTAAAAATTGTCAATTCATGTAGTCGTATTTATAACTGACCAAGAAAATTATGTAGTTGGACCAGAGGTTGATGAAATTTTAACAACCATATTAAACATCTTTTCAATCAAAGGCACCCTAATTACGGCCATCTACAGCAGATTAATTTGACAATCTGTCTCACATACAGTAAAGTCTCGTGAAATCGATATTCTCGGGAGTCGGAAAAAACACCGATATAACCGGACTATCGATATGTCCGATCCTGCGCCGAACTGCATTAAAAGTGGGCAATAAATGGGGGATCGTTGATATAGGATGTAATTTTCTCCTTGGGTTCGTGGATTGCGTATCCAGCATGCTTTTGTACTGTAGTGAAGTGAAAAATGAACTTATGCATTAAATAAAAACGTCTTTACACTTTTTAATGACTCTTTCCTTTCTAAAATTCAACCAATGCAAAATCCTCACGTTGTTCTATCCACACGAGAGAAACCACGAACGCCAGCATGTACATACGTATGAAAAACATTGATTATTGGAAACGATGAAAATATATCTGAATACAACACAATTAAATATATGTGTGGAAAACAAAAACTGCAACGTTTACATTTCTTATGTTGATAAAGTATTCTGCAGCACGTCGGACTCTTTCGCAATGGAGGATTTGCTTCTTGTTGGATTCTCCTCCACAGCCACTATTACCTTGTGCATTGTTCCGATATCACAATTCTTACGTTTCCCCATGGATGAAATTGGTGTTGATCAACTATATATAAGAAGACTACAGTATGTTTCTTTTTGAAAGATGTGAGCTCTGCTACACGAAAGCTGGTCACGTTACCACCGTGTTACAGATACAGATTTCGCTAATGGTGGTACTGTATTGAAATCCTTAAGCGAATATTGATTCAGCTTGAAGCTGCTTTTGTATTGATATAAGCAGACCAAATTGGCTGGCGGGAGATGAAAAGGGGCATCGTAGTAACCGGATTATCGTAATAATAGGGTAGCGTACTAACCAAAAAGACTAGAAATTTGCCGGGAAATGAAAATAGTATCGTAATAAGCAGTACTATCGATATAAACGATATCGAAATAGCAAGAATTTGCCTGATTTATTCATTGAGGGCACGTGTTTTGAGTGAACAGAAAGTTAACACAGATTTTAACTTGTTTAACATTTCAGTATTGCAACTGGAATGGGTTGAAAATAAATCAGATGTATTTTTGTCACACACACAAATAGAGAGAAATGAAACTCACTGAACAGTTGCAACCGACCCAGAGGACATGAAAAAACGAATAAGGCGTTGACGATCGGATGTGTTTATTGGGTCAGGTGAACATGTGAGTTAGTATGCCCGGTCAACAGCCAGCATGCTGAAACCGATTATTCCGTTGCCATGGAGATGACCTCGTCGGGTGCTACACAGTGACATGAAAAGTGACATGAAACAAGAATGAGGGTCGAAGGGAGATAGGGGAGGCTCCGGTGTCCGACAACTTTAATCACCACAACATAAGGGTCCAAAAATAACAGTTGTTTAGGGTAACAGGCCAACAATAGTTTCGGTCAGCCTTTCCTCTCTCACTGGAACTCTCAGTCGTCATAAATTGGCCCAACTGGTATTCAATAAGTCAAAGTAACTTGTCAAATGACTCCATGTCGGAGTCCATTTGCAAAGTGTCTCAGAACTTGCATTAATCCTGCAATTGAGATAACTCGTCACCCAAGACCGAGCGTTGACCACACGCCAGCGCCTTCCAAACATGAACGACAGTTGCCCATTTCACAAAATGTCGCGCGTATCTTCGTAACAGCAAACTAACAACTCCTCACCGCACGCTCATCCCAGAATTCTGATGTTTCCACATCCTCCATGGCATACAATCTTCCATCTGTTCCAGTATACTCGATTGCAAATATTCTGTCCAAACAAGCAGGTATCTTACCTTGTGTCCTAATTTGAAGAAGAAAAAAAAAAAGATATTGATTTCCCCACCAGCCATGAAGATAACTGTGATTTATGAATCTGAACGTAGAAATTAGGGTTGTGCACATCCCACAAGACACCTAAATAAGATAGGGAGATAAATTGCGCTATTTCTTGTCACTCTAGCTCCATGTGGAGGCCATCTCACCGCTCCGAGCGGAGTTCTTCTCTCTCCTGGCTGGCCTTCCTTCTACAAGGATTCTCTCAACTGCCAGTGGGTGATTGAATCTCAAGCGGATCACGCTGTAAAGATACACTTTGACAGGTACGATTTGATCTTGTTTTCAAGTCGCAGGTACCTTTATTTTTCTCTGGCATGCCACTCAATCGGTTGAACGGATATGAGCAACTCATGATCTTGTGTATCGCTAACCTTCCCTAGTGTTTCTTTATGTTTGTGACTGTGTTGTTTGTCATACGAGGGAGCAATTTGGGGTATAAAAATTGCTGATTTAAACGTCAATAAATCTTTCATTCGTTTGTTGATTAATGGTGAGTACACTAGTGGTCTTAATCGGTTGTTGATAGAAGAACAGCATGACATCACTTAGGAGAGATTAAGCTCAGTACGTGCATTCCTCCACGACAATGCAATTCTTTTGGTCAGTAGTACACCCATGCGCATGTGGCGTATACGAGAGCAGTGTTCTTTGTCTTGTTTTTCCCCTTTATTTTGGTTTGATTGTGACATTTTGTGAGCCTTTATTTTTGAGATTCAGAGGTAATTTTAATGGGGTTTGCAGTCACTCTCCTTGCGTATGGTGCCATGAAATGATCAGATAAATGTAAAAGTAGTATGCGGTGCAGTAAATGATTGATGGTGGTGTCTCACTTTTCCTTTTGGCATTGAGCCATACGAAGAAGCAGTTTTGCATGAAATTGCTATGGATGAAATCTATCTATTTTGGAAATTAAACATAAAGGCCACATCACTCTCCCAGCCGATGATACATTCCATTTGCAGAGGGCTGCGTTAATGCAAATACGTTGTGCAGACACGACTTTGTGTTTGATTTTGTATGGAATTATTCACGTCATTTTAGATTGCAGTGTGTGTCTTCCACTTGTCTCCTATATTGTTTTCTATCCCAGCAAAGTGCTAATTGCATTTAAAAAAACAACAGCACATTCCTTAAATGTGAACTCTTTCATAATGATAGCTTTCTGAAGTCATGACCACTCAAAGCCAACAAAGTTGGAATGTTAGGAATATATCACTTAAGGTAAACAAGAACCAAATCAAGCAAAGAAGTAGTCACATGTTGTTTATTGAAGAGAAGTCAATTATAGCTGTTAGCATTGCACAATGTTGTTGACAGTTGCAAAATAAACGCCCTTCCAGGTTCCAGACGGAGGTCAATTATGACACATTGGAGATCAGAGACGGTCCCTCATCCTCCTCCCCCTTGATCGGCGAGTACCATGGAACCCAGGCGCCTCATTTCCTGATCTCCACATCCAACTTCCTGTTCTTGTTGTTCACCACTGACAGCAGTCGCTCGGCAGGGGGCTTCAGCATCAGATACGAGAGTAAGGGTTGATTGGGGTGTGATAATTTTTGCAGACATCCTTTGAAAAATACAAAGGTAATGTTCAAGTCTCGCGGTCACGAGTGGGTAATGACTTGTTGGTCATGCAGCCTCACGCGTGCACACACCCTCTTGACTCAGATAAATATATATGTGTTTCAGGCGTGAAAATGGAGTCAGACTCTTGTCTTGACCCGGGTATTCCAGTGAATGGACGTCGCCATGGCAGTAGCTTTTCCTTTGGCTCCCGTGTTTCGTTTACATGCAACCCGGGATATACTCTGAGCGATCAGGAGCCCATCATTTGCGAGCAGAATCATCAGTGGAGTCACGCGCTCCCCAGCTGTGACGGTGAGGATGCCTCAGCGGTTTTAGCCCTCCTTGAAACCTGCAGGGGAATAATCTCTCTTAAATTTACAGGCGATGTGAGTTTTGGCAGGGCTTATTCTCAAATGCAGTTGTATGTGAGAATAACCATAGCAGAATGTCACTTGTATAATTGTCCAAGTTTGGTTTGATCATTTTTCAGAAAGCAACTCCATTTTAAACCAAAAAATAGGTTTAAAGTCTTGTTGATTTGGTAATAGCACATTGGAAATAATTTGAACACACATTCTGAGAGACTAATACACCTTTGGGCATGCTTGAAGATTTGTGTTTTTTTAATGAGGCAAATTAGTATTTAGCAATATGAAAACTCATGCATTAGGTGACATGTAAAAACGTACAAAGGGCCTCGTGACTTGGTCTCCTCAATTTCAAGCTAACTGTATATTGCTGATTTTGCTTCCAAGGATTTTGTCCTTATGGCAAATGATCATTTTTGTCTTGGGGAGTTGCTGGGTTTAAAATAAATTAGTCTATTGTGTTCAAACAAAATCCTGCAGAGTTTATTCACGAAAACAACCAAATAAGGGGCCGCCACATTCCGCCTCCATTTATACCCCCCGGGGAAAGGGTGTAGTTGTCCTTCTCGTCCGAGTGAGTTTAAGACCCAGTTAGAATACACATAGGTAGTTAGGTCTGCCTTGATGTGTGTCTGCTCCTTCTGTCGTCTGGTCTCTAAGGTTGGGATTATTTTTCCGGCTTTGTTGTTGAGGGTTCTGTCAACTCTCCGATTATGTTCGACTGGATAATGGGAACAAAAGAGCAGGCAGTTATCAAGTCCACTGCAATTAAAAAAAAAGAACAAGAACAAATAAGCAAACAAAAGTTCAGTCAGGACCATGTTACACCTTACACATATTCTATGTTGCCAGGAATAAATATAGTATGTGTTGGTGGTGGAGGGAAACAATTGACTGCTTAGAAATACAGTAAAGTCTCGTTATATCGATATTCTAGGGAGTCCAAAAAATATCGATATAACCGGGACTATCGATATATCCGACCCTGCGCGCATGTAATTGTATCCGTGCGTGCATAGAAATAGTATCGATATAACCGGGACTATCGATATATCCGATATCGATATAACGAGACTTTACTGTAATAGAATGATCAGCTAAAGTGAGCTGGCATTGGATCAGCTGAGATTGCAAGTTTGTCAGCTCTGTGCACTACACAATCCAACACTATGCTCCATTAACCATAATAGAGTTACCTCATTATATTATTATTGCATTTTATAGGTGTGTTGTTTTCTGAGTCTTCCTTCATTTGGTTAAGATGCTTTGGCTACAACAGAATGTCACAACTTGCCAGTGAACCATTGTAGAATAAATGTGCAAATCCTACTGAGAAATAGATTAGAAGGAAATGAAATATGAGACGGGTCCGATGTACCTGCGGGATCCGATGGTTGGCCGATTCATTCCCACCCTGTGCCTGGCAATGCTACGTCCACGTTAGCGCAAGCCTCGTCGAGTTTGAATTGCGTCACTCGACGAGCCGCAACGTCCACGTAAACGTCCGGCCGAGACCTCCTTCCAGGTGGCCGTCCAGGGTGACACTGGATGACTGGCATTGCACGCCCACGTCCAGCCACGCTGTCGTCGTGCATGACGAATTGAGTCTCATCCACGACGAGCCGTGCAACGTCCGCGTCAACGTCAGTCCGAGACCCCACTCACCGCTGGATCCCGGAGCGGCTCTGGACTGGTCTCGTTCCCCCGGAGCTGGGCAGTTCACGCCCACGTCGGCGTCCGGCCGAGACCTGGTCCCATACGGCCGTACGGGGTGCCATTCTGCGCCTGGCAGTTCGACGTCCACGCAGAGCCATGCGCCGTCGCGTGAACGTGCGAGAGGGATCGCACTCACGCCCACGACGATCCATGCCGCGTCTTCGTCCACCCCAGGCCGAGTCCCGTTCCCATCAGGCCGCCGCCCGTCGTATGCTGGAGAGGCAGCGGTTGCCCTCTCCACCGACCGTTCCCTGGCGAGTGGACCTTTTGGGAGACTGTTGGGACTTCTGGAAGCAGCCCCTTGAAGGGGGGGTACTGTCACGGTTTGCGAGGTGGTGATGGTGTTGCGCTCTCCACTATAGTAAGGGAGATACGGTGTTGTGGGATCCAGAAAAAAACCACAAGACAAGCAATGTGATACGTCTTGACTCAACAGTGGTTTACTTCGAATGCCCCGATCTAATGCAAACGTACGCGCACAACAATTTCCGGTCCAACGATCTAAATCGGTCCGACACGAAACATGAACCGAAGCAGGCGTTCCATGTTTAAATAAACATTTTCGATATATATCATTTGTAAACCAATAGAACTACGCGAATGTAACCAAAATAGGAAATACGATAATTTACAACCTGTCACATACTCCCCCTCAAAATAGATGTTGTCCCCAACATATGTACTAGTAAATACATAAATACGCTGGACGACGTGCCCAAAACAATGACGCACGGTATTATGAACTGCATCCAAATATGAACTATAATAATGAACAGTTTACAGACTGGAACTCTTTTCATACATTCTGTTTACATTATAACAATCAACAATTCACAGACTGGAACTCTTTTCATACATTCCGTTTTACTTATACAGGGCTCATCGGGGTCTTCTTGTTTCCATCTCACTGTTCTATTAAACCGAAGTGTCGATTAACCATTTCTGTAGTATTTCGTGGCATAATAGGGGTGTGCGCCATACATCCAAGGCATTGTCTGTTCACCATGATATGGTACTGTCCCTACATTGTAGCAAGATGGCGAACCAAGGCGATCATACGTGAATACCTTGGGTCTCCTGTGTTCTCGTCGTGGCCGTTGATTTCCCCCAATATCAGGATTACTGGGGGGTGGCTGGGGAAAAGGGGGACACACTGTCACAGGTGGATCATTTTCCGGACCAATGTTGCCCTCCTGAGATTGGTCAACTTCCGCAGCTCCCGGCTCCGTCCCCGGCAGTTCATTCCCCAGTTGATTGTCATCATGGTGGGTTGTCTCCACAAAGCTCACGTCCCGCGGTTCTGGTGAGTCTGGTCGGGTGCTCTGGCGATGCAACACTGGATAATACTCATCCTCCTCATCATCCTCTTCCGGATCCATTTCCGGCATCTTGTTCGGTCGTTGCCGAGTGGACTTTTCCTTGGACTGGGACTGTAGTGAAGTCTCTAATGGCAAATGATCACATGGCAGCAAGAGATTGCGGTGGAGTATCCTAGATCTGCCCTTCCCCCTCTCAGGTTTCAGCTCATAAACTGGAATGTCTTGGCTGACTTGACGAACCACTGTATGAACAACATCCTCCCAGTGGTTTCTCAGTTTGCCTGAACCTCCACGTGGGGTTAAGTTTCGAACCAGAACACGATCACCGGGCAACAGGGTAGAATACTTTAGTTTACTGTCATATAGTCTCTTACTCCTGGCAGCAGCTTTGTTGTTATTTTCTTGCGTGATCGCATACGCGTCCTCCATGCCCTGTTTCCACTTCTTCACATAGTCCTTCTGGTTGGTTTCACCCTGGTTCGAGTCTGGATTCAAACTAAACAACATATCAACTGGCAAACGTGGTGAACGTCCATAAAGTAAGTAAAAAGGTGAGAACCCTGTCACCTCACTTTTGGTACAGTTGTAAGCATAAACGAGTTTGTTTAGTGAGTCTTTCCAGTTACTCTTTTGTTTCTCTGTCAGTGTCTTTAACATCTGGATCAGTGTTCGATTAAATCGTTCAACTTGTCCATTTCCCTGTGGACGGTAGGGGGTTGTCCTTGAACCCGCAACCCCACAATATTCCTTCAGTTGAGCAAAAAGTTGATTTTCAAATTCACCACCCTGATCATGGTGAATTCGAAGGGGGAACCCAAACTTTAAAGCATAGTCATTAAAGATTTTGTCTGCCGCTGTTTTGCCAGCTTTGGACGTTGTAGCATAAACTTGAGCGAAACGTGTAAAATGGTCTACTAGCACAAGCACGTATTCATAACCACCCTTACATTTGTCAAGATGCAAAAAGTCAACGGAGACAAGTTCAAAAGGCTGAGTAGTCACAATATTAGTAAGCGGGGCTCTGGTCTCACGGTTGGGCTTTTTGTGTTTTAGGCACACACACTCTCTCAGTACATAGTCCTCTATTTCTTTTTGCATAAAGGGCCAGTAAAAACGATCCCTTACAAGGGAAAGAGTCCTTTCTACACCATGGTGGCCCATTTCATCATGCAGCTCTTTTATCAGAATTAACACTGTCACCTTGTGTTTTTCAGGAAGCAGTAGTTGGGTTCTGTTTGCCGTTTTTCTGTACAAAACACCTCTGTCATTAAAGTGTAGCTTGTCCCATTCCCTCACAAGACAAACAACTTGAGGACAATGCTTTCTTAGTTCAGTACCTAGCGGTTTCGTCTCCGCCAGTTTGTATCTAATAATATGTCCTATAATGGGGTCAGTCTCTTGATCTAGCTTGATCTGTCCAACAGTCAATGGGGCTATCGGTGTGTTTAGTGACACCTCGGCACACATAGCTGAGATTCCCATAGACCAAGCTGCACTAGACTCGTTCTGTTGGTCAACCGCTTGTACGGCAGCACTCACAGCATCATATGACATTTCTTTTGTACATCCTTCCATATATGTTACCATATCAAGGGGCATCCTAGATAAACTGTCTGCATCAACATTTTCCTTACCGGGACGATATTTAACAGTAAAATTAAAATCAGAAAGTTCTGCGACCCACCTGCACCCAGTTGCATTTAACTTAGCAGTCGACAGTACATACGTGAGTGGATTATTGTCACTATACACAGTGAAGAATGGTGCATAGTACAAATAATCACGAAACTTGTCTGTGATCGCCCACTTAAGCGCCAAAAATTCCAACTTGCCCGAGTGTAAATTATAATTCTTCTCAGCTGCAGTTAATGTCCGAGAGCCATAGGCTATCACGCGAAGTTTGCCATTTTGTCTTTGGTACAACACAGCACCTAAACCCCGGTTAGAGGCATCTGTATGCAAAATGAAAGGATGCGCGAAGTCAGGAAAACCTAAAACTGGTGGTTGAACTAAACAGTCTATTAGCTGCTCTAACACTGACTGATGCTCATCACTCCACTCAATACGTGTGTTGGAAGACACACTGTTATGTCTCACTTTCCATTTTTGTCTTTGATGCTGCTGAGTCTCAACATTCAGAGGGGCTTTAAGCAAAGCATACAAGGGACTAGCGATACAAGAGAAATCTTTGATGTATTGCCTATAATAGCTTAATAGTCCCAAAATGGCTCGAAGCTCACCGACAGTGCCTGGCTGCTTGTTTTTCAGGGCACGCACTGCTGCTGTATCTGCCGGGTCCATTCTGCTCCCCTCAGCAGAGACAATCCTGCCGAGGTACCTCACTTCCGGCTTAAAGAGGTCACACTTTCGGGCTTTGAGTTTTATTCCATTTTCCCTGAGACGTCGCAACACTCGTCTGACGTCCTCAACGTGGTTGTCAAATGTCCCGCTGAAAACAAGAATGTCATCAAGATAGGGGACACATATTTCGTCCCGTAACCCCTCCAGACATTGTTCCATACACCGCTGGAACGCTGCTGGTGCATTCATGAGTCCAAACGGAATTCGAATCCATTCATAAAGGCCCCAAGGGGTCACGAAGGCAGTCAGGTGTCGGCTCCCTTTGGACATGAACCCCTGGTGGTATGCTTTGCCTTGGTCCAGCAGCGAGAAGATGGTGTTACCCCCAAGGCTATCCACCACGTCCTGTACCCGTGGGATGGGGTGCCGGTCAGGGTGTGTTTTCCGGTTCAGCTCTCTGTAATCAATACATAAGCGCAGTGTACCATCTTTTTTCCTGACACAGACGACAGGGGATGAGTAGGAGGAAGTGGACTTTTCCACCCACCCCTGCGCTATCAAGTCCTGTAAATAGTCTTTCACCTCTCTGTACATTGGCTTTGGGACAGACATATATGTCTTTGAAACAGGCTCAGTGTCTTTCAACAAAATGTCCATTTGTAGGTTTTCCACACACCCTATGTCGTCGTCCGATTTTGAAAATGATGCCGATTCCTCTCTCAACATCTGCTGAACGGTCTTTCTTTTATCTTCGTCCAAATGAGAAAGGTCAATTGGGGGGTCCCACTGCTCACTGAGAGCGATGGTGGTATTCTGGACATGGACCTCATTGACAACCACTGAAGGAAGGTCCCTTTTAAATATGTTAGCTGGGTAGACAGACCCTACCGACTGCACTGTACCAATAATAGCCTTTACTGGAAACCTAATATCATGATTAGTAGGGTTCTGGACACTAACAACTATCCTAGGGATGGAACCTGCCTTAACTGAGACCAACGAGTCACAAAGCTCGAGGCCATCTGGCCACTGTGGGTTTTCACTTGGCTCAAAAACCAATGTAACATCTTCCTTAAAGGGCTTAGCCTGTACTTTGCATGGAATAATAAGTGAGCTATGCCTGGCTATAGTGAATCTCTCATTTGTTGTTTTTACACGGTACTCATGTGCTTGTCCCAGACTAACTGCTTTTATGAAAGTGGCAGCTTTATTGCGCTTAAGGTGGGGAAAAGCTAGTCTAACCGATTTCAAGAGCTTTTCTGTATCCCCTGTTTGTGACTCATTAGAGAGGCTATCTAACACAAGACGCTCAATGACATTAAACCCTATGATAGGACACTGTTGCTGGTCACCTTTTAGTACTAATACTGGTACAAGTCGCCCTGGATCATTAGCACCAAGTTTAAATGATATCTCAAGCCATCCTACATAAGGCATATCCGTTCCATTAGCTGCCACAATATTGAGAGTGTTATCAGGGTCAATAAGTTCATTCACATTTTTCAATGACACGTCAGGTAAGTTTGTTTGTTTCCATAACTCATCTACAGCACACACCTGGGACCCCGAGTCCCAGAGTGCTTCAACCCTTTTGTTACCCAAAAAGCACCGAATAAGACATTTCTTTCCCACTAACTCCCTGACCGAAGGTAATTTGCCACACTGGTTCTTATCTGTACGCTCGACAAATGACTGCTTATGTCTCTTCTGAACGGGGCCACGTGTGTGGGGCTTACATTCCATTTTCATAGCACCACTGTAACACTGGGACCTATCTGTCTCTGTGGTCACACCATGTCCCACTGGAGTAACCCTTTCTAGTTTAAAGCATGGTTCCTAGCTGAGTTCTGTGCTTTGCAGCCTGCTCTGAAATGTTCACTACTTCCACATTTAAAACAGTGCTGACAATATTCTTCACCTGTCTGAATACAAGAATAACACCTGGGCTGAGGGCGACGGGGCATGTAGTACTGCGGAGGGGCGAACCGCTGCTGGAACTGTGCTGCCCCCCTCATCGGCCTGGGCCCTGGTGCTGGGTGGTACTGCTGAAGAGCTGATGGGGAGTGCTGGGTGTAGTAGTGCCTGGCTGGTGGATCTACCTGATATTGTGAAGGTGGAGTGAAGGCGACCTGTTCAGGGTAGTGGTCAGGCAGGCGTTCAGGTCCTCCGCTGGTGGGCTGAGAAGTGGCTGTTGGTTTCTGAATAGTCTCTTTGATCTGGGACACTTCTGCACGCAGCTCTTTTAATAGCATCATCTCTGACCTCATCTCTTTGATCTCTGAAAGGAGTTCATTCGGCACAGTAACAGTATTCTGCTTTAAGACTGTCTTCTTCCCAATCGGGACTGGTGTGTCATCTACCTGGACAGTGTTCAGCGTTGTCACCCGTGCAGCAGCATTTTTCTTTTTTTCCTGTCGCTCTTTTTCATTTGCACATGCCATGTTTAATTTTTCTAACAGTACTTCATCTGATGTGGTGGTTAGCAGGAGGAAAGGTTGCATGTCACTCTTTACATTGTCACTCTGTAACCCCGTCAGAACTGTGTGCAGGAATAAACTCTGGACCAACGTGGGATCATACTTCACCCCTGATTCAGCTTCTTGAGATGCAAAAAGAATCCTTTGACGAAGATCCATTGCACGCAGTAGAAATTTCTGTGGGGACTCTTTATTAGTCTGCACTTCCGATGAGAGCTGCTTGTACAACTCAGTGGCTCCTCTCTCTTGATAGTGAGATCGGAGAATCCTTCGTAAAGAAGTTAGGGTAAGATTTTCTTTCCCTTCGAGGTAGCTTCTCAACTGCAGACCTGGTGTTATGGCACGAACCACTGCATCGATGATCTCATCCCCCTGGTAGCCTTTACTGAGCCCACTTTCTATCTGTCTGACCAAATTAGGAAATGTGAGTTTATCTTTTTGTCCGAGTTCACCTATTTGTCCAGATATTTTGAAATCTTTGCGCCAGGGGGCAGTGTCTGGGGGCACTATGCTTCTCTTACGCACTGCATCCCGACCTTTTTCACTTGGTTTGGCTATTCCTGGTTCAAAATCTTTTATACTTTCAATCAAGTCCTTTATACGTAGCAAATCTGACATTCCTCCATCTTCTAGCTCTAATTCAGCTCTTTCAATGTAGGTTGACACAATATTAATTAGTTGGCCTCGAGTCTTTCCTGTAAGTTGCTCTCTTTCCAGTCCAGATATTTGGATTTCAGCACATAACTCTGACAACTGTTGAAAATTCAGTCCAAATAACTTGCCTTTGATGTCCAACTGTAATTCCTCTAACGCCATTTTCGAGAGGGTAGACGCAGTTCAGCTGGCCGGATTCACTTCAAAGTCTTCCAGTGCCCTCTAGTGGTGGCTGTACGCACAGAGATGCAACTAGAGCACATGTAGAAACAAACCAGTAAACGGCGACGCCACTCCGACTGGGTTGATTGGGGATATTCGGCGCGAGCTTCTACCCACGGAGAGTAGACAACACTCGAACGCAAATATCCCAGCGGTGCCTCCAAAATGTTGCGCTCTCCACTATAGTAAGGGAGATACGGTGTTGTGGGATCCAGAAAAAAACCACAAGACAAACAATGTGATACGTCTTGACTCAACAGTGGTTTACTTCGAATGCCCCGATCTAATGCAAACGTACGCGCACAACAATTTCCGGTCCAACGATCTAAATCGGTCCGACACGAAACATGAACCGAAGCAGGCGTTCCATGTTTAAATAAACATTTTCGATATATATCATTTGTAAACCAATAGAACTACGCGAATGTAACCAAAATAGGAAATACGATAATTTACAACCTGTCACATATGGCGGGTTCGGATCCCAAAAAGCAGGCAGGAGGGAGCAGGAGGTTGTTTGACAAATTGTATTAAAATAAAGGTCAGCAGCAACAAAATGTAAAACATCAAAATGATCTGAATGGAAAAAATACAAAGTAGCAAAAGAAAACCAAGTGTAAAAGTCCGCCAAGGTTAAACAAACACGTACACAATGCATGCAGCAACCAAGCAGCAAACAAACAATGAATCGGCACCGGATGATCGTGCCCGGTGTCCTTTTAAGTGTCATTGATTTTAACGACCAGCACCTGCGAGGCTGCCGGCAGGGCTGACGTCGCTACCCGCTGGTCGCCAATCTGATCGGGACGACCAGCATCTGTGCAGGTGCAGGCGGGGCCGACAGCGCCCCCCGTTGGTCGCCAACCAGATCATGACACATTGATGGGCTTCTTCTTCTATTCAAATGCCAATGGAGCACAACACTGCCACATGGTGGCTTGACCTTATGCATATCAGATTCTACTGAGCACTAAGTCACTCTTCTGGCCGTAAGAGTGCTTACATGTGTCACACACCTTCAGAGAATATAGAGAACATTCAACACATGGTGTTCGTGAGGCTCTGCTTCTCTTGCCTCCCACGATTGCATGGTATAAATATATATATATATATATATATGTGTGTATGTATGTATGTATGTATGTATGTATGTATGTATGTATGTATGTATGTATGTATGTATGTATGTATGTATGTATGTATCTATGTATGTATGTATGTATGTATGTATGTATGTATGTATGTATGCATGTATGTATGTATGTATGTATGTATGTGTGTGTGTGTGTGTGTGTGTGTGATATATATATATATATATATATGTGACGGGTGTCACAACAGTGACTGTCTTCATCCCCACGATGCTGCCGTATTAATGAAGACGAGACGCGTGGATGTGTCTTTTTATTTCTTTTATTTCTGCAACACAGTATGGCAGAAGGGATGGGTGAAGTCGCATGGGTTTCGTCTTGTGATTAACCTGAATCTCCTCGAGATTGTTCTCAAATGCAAAACATTCTAGATAACAAAACAGAATTAACAACGTGTGATCGTATAGTGGTTATTTACAGAAAAGGAGAATACAACACAAGTTCACTGTTATTTACAAGATGTCCCTGAACGCATCATGGGCGGAGACTCAGCAGAACACGCAGTGCGCTTGTAATGGCTGGCGCACAGTTCAACCAGCCACGGACACTCACGGGCAAATGAGACACGACACAAGAAACTAAATATTGTTCAATAAAAACGAAATGAAACAATTATTACCTGCAACACAGTATGGCAGAAGGGATGGGTGAAGTCGCATGGGTTTCGTCTTGTGATTAACTGCGCAATAGAAAAGCACTATGAAGCTAAGTTCCACTCGACAAAACGTGAAGTAAATAATGACACAAAAAGTAATCTGGACTCGAATGAATAAGGGAACTAATTAGATAACACTAGACAGTAAAAAAGGGGAAACAAAATAAGATATTTTCATGAAAATGCGCGTTAATCAAGACCAACAGAAAATTGCGACTCACCCTGAATCTCCTCGAGATTGTTCTGGAAACTATGGGCGGGACATAGTGCCACACTGTGCGCCGTTGCGTCACTTCCTTCATAATTTAATAACCTAAGTGTACAACTCCGTTACATACACCCCCCTTAAATTATGCAGAAGTGAGGCAACATACACACGGAAGACAACAGAAAGACCAACAGGCACAATAGACAAGGTTATCGGGCAAGGATGTACAAGAATGCTGTCTAATTATGTCACTCATCTGACCAACTACGTCAGGTGACTGGAGTAAGGGATCTGTCGCCGGTGTGTCAGGGTCTGTGTGCTCGTCGGAGATGCACTGTACTGGGTCTGGGAAGGAACTCTGTCCCCACTAACATAAGTGGCCTCAGCTCGCACCTGCCCATTCCCCTCTGTACAAACTACATCACCCTGCATAGCACTACATAACTGTGACAGACTGGAGAAAGGTATCTGTTGCTGGTGTATCAGTTGTCTGTGCGCTCGTCGTAGATGCACTGCACTGGGTCTGGGAAGGAACTCTGTCCCCACTAACATAAGTGGCCTCAGATTGAACCTGCCCATTCCCCTCTGTACAAACTACACCACTCTGGATTGCACTACACAACTGTAACACGGTTGGGAAGCCTCTACCTCTACCAACACACTCATTCAAAGGTGTGCTACTTGTTACTTGTAAGGAGCTCATTCTTAGCCTTAACACACAAAAACACGTACATGAAAAAAAAACACACTAATTGCAAAACAGCAGGTAGACAATTAACACACTACATGTATTTCCAAAACGGGGGTCGACACACCGTCCACCGAGTGATGGGACTGCACAGCGTCTTCATTGTGCAGCATCGCGGTCCCAGTCCGAAGTGGAGAGTCACTTGTGATCCGGGTCACGGCACCAATGTGACGGGTGTCACAACAGTGACTGTCTTCATCTCCACGATGCTGCCGTATTAATGAAGACGAGACGCGTGGATGTGTCTTTTTATTTCTTTTATTTCTGCAACACAGTATGGCAGAAGGGATGGGTGAAGTCGCATGGGTTTCGTCTTGTGATTAACCTGAATCTCCTCGAGATTGTTCTCAAATGCAAAACATTCTAGATAACAAAACAGAATTAACAACGTGTGATCGTATAGTGGTTATTTACAGAAAAGGAGAATACAACACAAGTTCACTGTTATTTACAAGATGTCCCTGAACGCATCATGGGCGGAGACTCAGCAGAACACGCGGTGCGCTTGTAATGGCTGGCGCACAGTTCAACCAGCCACGGACACTCACGGGCAAATGAGACACGACACAAGAAACTAAATATTGTTCAATAAAAACGAAATGAAACAATTATTACCTGCAACACAGTATGGCAGAAGGGATGGGTGAAGTCGCATGGGTTTCGTCTTGTGATTAACTGCGCAATAGAAAAGCACTATGAAGCTAAGTTCCACTCGACAAAACGTGAAGTAAATAATGACACAAAAAGTAATCTGGACTCGAATGAATAAGGGAACTAATTAGATAACACTAGACAGTAAAAAAGGGGAAACAAAATAAGATATTTTCATGAAAATGCGCGTTAATCAAGACCAACAGAAAATTGCGACTCACCCTGAATCTCCTCGAGATTGTTCTGGAAACTATGGGCGGGACATAGTGCCACACTGTGCGCCGTTGCGTCACTTCCTTCATAATTTAATAACCTAAGTGTACAACTCCGTTACATATATATATATATTAGCACTCCATTGCTCTCCTCCTTCACTGATAGCATTCATAAACTCTTAAATATCCTCTTTCAGGCACACTCAGTTGATTAAGTCTGCACACATATGTTTCGTTCAACCAGGGTCATTTAAGACCTTGATGTGTGAAACGTTAACAGCGGAGTGACGTACACGATGGCAGGTCTTAACGGCATGTAGGGAAATAAGATGTAACTTATCCTTTCTGCTCACCTCAACTATATTGAAACACGACAGGCGGGAAGATAGGAGCAAAGCAGTGGATAAATAAAGGGATCAGAAAGGGAATCGGAGCTCAAGACACGCTCATGAGATAATGGCTGCAATATGTCTTTACTCAAAGTAGTGAATCATAATTTTACTAACCCTTCACCGCGAACATCAAACGCGATTCATTTCGGAGTTTATGGTTCACAATGTATTTGGATATTGAAACACAACAGTCTTTTTATTCTGCCGCTCCAACCATAAAAAGGAAGCTAAATACTCATTGAGAATACATTCGGTGAAAGAAGACAATTTTTCGTCATATTGAATTAGTGCTGAACTTGAGTCGCTCTCAGTTACATTTCCCGTCATCTGTGCTATCTATATTATTACCTTTTGTGTGCTCATGACAAAGGTACGGAGCTCAGTTCACAAAGGTCCAGAATTAATACATCACATTTTATTTTGGGAAATGTACAAGACCTGTATCATGACTGTAAGACAGTTGTGAGGTGTGCTGTCGGTATGACTGAGGAATTCAAGGTGGAGGTGGGACTCCACCAGGGGTCAGCTCTGAGCCCCTTCTTGTTTGCTATGGTGATGGACAGGCTGACAGACGATATTAGACAAGAATCTCCTTGGACCATGATGTTTGCAGATGACATTGTGATCTGTAGCGAGAACAGGGAACAGGTGGCGGAGAAACTAGAGCTGTGGAGATATGCCCTGGAAAGGAGAGGAATGAAGATCAGTCGCAGCAAGACGGAATATATGTGTGTGAATGAGAGGGATCCAAGTGCAAGAGTGATGCTACAGGGGGAAGAGATAAAGAAGGTGGAGGATTTTAAGTACTTGTGATGTGCGATAGAAGGGTTTCAGCTAGGATGAAAGGAAAAGTGTATAAAACCGTGGTGAGACCAGCCATGATGTTTGGACTGGAGACAGTGCCACTGAAGAAAAGACAGGAAGCAGAGCTGGAGGTAGCAGAGCTGAAGATGTTGAGGTTTTCTTTGGGAGTGACCAGGTTGGATAGGATCAGGAATGAGTACATTAGAGGGACAACTCATATTAGAGGCTTTGGAGAGAAAGTCAGAGAGGCCAGACTGAGATGGTTTGGACATGTCCAGAGGAGTGACTATATCGGGAGAAGAATGCTGAGTCTTGAACTGCCAGGCAGGAGACCGAGAGGAAGACTGAAGAGGAGGTTTATGGATGTGGTCAAAGAGGACATGAAGGCAGCTGGTGTGAGAGAAGAGGATGCACAAAACTGGGATATATGGAGGACATTGATTCGCTGTGGCGACCCCTGAGGGGAAAAGCCGAAAGGAAAAGAAGAAGATTTTATTTTGGGAAATCTATCATTTAACTTTAATTCTGACCGGACACTATTTAATATATTGTTCTTATTGTATTGCTTCAGCCTTTAAACCTAGTTTATGTTTGTTTATAGCTCTGTGTGGAGGCTACGTGTTTGGCAAAATGGGAACGATTCTTTCGCCAGGATTTCCTGACTTCTACCCTAACTCTCTGAACTGCACCTGGACGATAGAGGTGTCTCATGGTAAAGGTAGGTCACCAAGCATACTGTGGTCATTTTCCCGACCTCTTCCTGACTAAAACGAATCCGTGCTGGCCAAAACATTTTACTAGTTTTGTTAGCTGTTAATATTTGACAACAGCGGTGTGCACTTGCTTAGGCTATGACTAAATCACTCTGACGGCCACAGTGTGAATGAAAAAATGTAGGATAGTGGTTGTGTGTATGACAGCAAAAGAGAAGCACATGACAGAAAACAACAACAAAAAGAACCTTAACTGCACACACACACACGCACGCACACGCACACACACACACACACACACACACACACACACACACACACACACACACACACACACACACACACACACACACACAAACGCAAACACACACCCACAAACACAGACACAGACACACGCACGTACACACACACTCACTAGAATGAAGTCGTTCAGTCAACAGCCACTTCGACTGTGCCAAGTGACTGTCACCAGTGTGAAGTTTTCGGGCCTTTCTCAAAAGATTTTTGAGAGTTCACGAGCTTTGTTGTTTTGATGACTTCATGCTCTAGCCGAGACTCTGAATAGGATTCCTGAGTACTTTGGTCCTTACATTGTGCTATAAATGGAAATAACTCACATTATCAGACAACTGCTACACAATTATAATGTTCATCTCATACTGGAAGAGTTAGTTTGTTTGTTTTTCAATTAGTGGCGGTGTTCACGAAACAATATTTGATGTTCAAAAATACACTGCATACTGTTTTCATTGTATTCCCCCGAGGATTGCATGTGAAATGCATTGCACTATAATTAGTACAAAACATTTTGGCTTCCTTGACAAGATTTCTCAAAATAATTTACCCTAACCCTATTAACTCAAACTGTTCTCAAATTAATTTAAGGTTTATATTACAGGATAGTTCTGAACTACTCTGTTGTCCCTTATGCATTTTGACTAAGTTTCTCCACACTATGTATATGAGCTTCTGGTCTGCAGTAATATATCAAACATGACAAGGTGTCTTGGTCAGTACGTCAATCATTCTATTAAAACATTTTTGATTTGTATTTATTTTATTTACTTTACTTTGCTCACAGGAGTCCACCTCGTCTTCCATACGTTCCACTTGGAGGAGAATCATGACTACCTGTCCATCACAGAGAACGAAAATTTTCTGGTTCCTGTGGCCCGACTGACTGGATCCGTGCTGCCTCCCAGTGTCAAAGCTGGGCTTTTTGGGAATTTTAGCGCTCAGCTAAGATTCATATCAGATTTCTCCATGAGTTACGAGGGATTTAACATCACATTCTCCGGTAAGACAACACCATCAGATTCATGATTGGAAGAATGGATATGCATGATATATAGTCTGGGAGCATGATGCAGAACGGAGCCTGCGAGACTACAGTCAAGGTCATGTCAAGTGTATTTACCTTGTAAGTGTGTCTATAATCATTTTCATTGATGTCTTCCAAATCTGCAGAGTATGACTTAGAGCCGTGTGAGGATCCGGGTGTTCCGGCTTTCAGCAGACGTACAGGATTTCGATTTCAAGTTGGCGACTCACTTGCCTTTTCCTGTTTCCACGGTTACCGACTCGAGGGAGACAGCAAGATCACCTGTCTCGGAGGAGGCAGGCGAGTGTGGAGCAACACACTGCCCAGATGTATAGGTGAGACAAAAGAGGATACACACCAAATGATAGCAACTCAAAACAGATTGCAGCTTTGCACAGCTTTGTAAAAGAATATTCAGTTTCAGTGATGTCGCTCCCCCAACCAACTTTTTATTGAAACTCAAATGAAATATGGTGGCACCCACCACACATGTTCAACGGAGTTCAGAATCTGTGCCTCCATCAAATTTGCCAAAATGCACTCAACTAGTTGTTACCCCAAGCGCACATGCTTTGAAAAAAAGTCTTCTGTGGATGCTGTCTGAAATCTACAAACTTTGTTTTAGTTAAATCACTCACCTCGGAGCATCAAGGTCAATTCTTGTAATGTTGCTGTCAACATATATGGACGATGACACCATTATATTTTTTGGAATGTAATTGAACTTGTGTATGTTGTGTATGTCATAGACCTGGTCTGGTCTATGACCCAATTATAAAATGTTAAATTGTTCTGTATGAAGAAGAAGATGGTCATTCTCAGTTTAGTAACTTCCCCAATTTATATGGGTAAATTACATTAACAACTAGAAGTCTAACAAACAGAAAAAGCTGGAAGCTCTCTATGGGTGAAAAAAAGCATTTACCATGCTGAAATATGTAAAATCAATGAGAGCCATTCCACAAACTTTGCCTAAAAACTAGACTGTAGAACTCTTCAAAATGTTCCAAACAAGACCCCACAAGTGACAGATGGTCGGTGAAGGACAACGGCACCGAATGACCTTCAAGCACTGTTGTGAAATCAAGAGTGAATCTCTCATATCTACTGTTTACAGACTACCCAATCATAAAAGTGCAGAGCAAAAAGTCCAAAAGTTAAACATGTTAATTTATTCCTCTGCTTTATGGTGGAATGTGTTTTTGAAATTCATGTTAATGTTGAATTAACCTTAGATTAAATGTAAAAACAAAAAATTAACAGTTCTCAAAACCTGATGTGCTAGGGAAACAAAATAGGGACACAACAAAAGGCGTCAATAAAAGGAGCACAGGTAGCCATCTCAGATTAAAATGTGATGTTGTGAGGAACAATTTGTTTGTCCAACCCAAATGTTTTACACCAAAGTTCGAATAATTTCAGAGGGGACTTGACTGATTTTAACCACTTTGTAAATGTCCCTCACTTTTGTGCTCCTGCTTTGCAACACACTCTCCCTGAGGGGATCATTATACCATTATGAAACGCAAGTGACTCCTGTTTTCCCTATTCTAATTTACTCCATGCATATTTTTAAAAAGTCTCTTGTTTACTTTGAGTTTCCACCTCAATCATTCCGTCTGTCATTCTAACCCCCCAAACCCCAAACACACAAATACACAAACACACACACAGCTCTGTGTGCTTTTTTAATGTGATGTGTTTCCCCATTAACGGTCGCACTGCAGGAGTTATAATACTTTCTTCATGTGTCAGTGATTTAGAAGTTATGAACATGGCATATATTCCTCTTCAATAGTTATATATAGCACATTGTGTTGCTCCACCCTCACAATATTCTCATCATTTATGTTTTGATGACAGTCTTGTCAAAGCAACTTCCTTTCTCCTTTAATGAACCGATCCCGTCTAACAATGTCATATTTCTACACCTATTTTAGTGGAGAAGAGTCATTGTAGGAGACTGCACCTTTTCAGAATTGTCTGTTATTTATTTCTTGGTTGAGTGTTCATTGGAAGCCCCCCCCTTCCCCATTAGAATTTATTTCGTGATTTGCTCGCTGGATTTTCAGTTTTAGTGTTATTTTCTCATATTAATTTACATTTACCTTTACATTTACATCTGTGGCGGTTATTGACTGCCCCACGAGCGGAACGGCAGAAGCGAAGGCAAGTTGTCAGACAGAGATACATGTAATAATAATAATATTTGTTTGAGAGTGTTACTCGAAGAAAGTGCACATCAAACACAAAATAAGAAAAATCAACACAACAGCTCTCTTTGTTTCAGAGTTGCAACCTGTTCTACACTTTTTATTTATTTTTACTTGATTAAAATATATTTTTTTAATATATTCAAAGTTCATTATCTTACTGCAATCTGTTCATTCTCATCACTGCTGTCATGTAGGCTGTGCTATTTTATCATGAAGCTGTATTTCTCCTCTCTCCAGTTATCCCTTGTCATGGTCTCTCACATAACACACAGAAATCCGAACCAGAGATGTGACTGCTCTGAGATAATACGTTGAATTTGGACTCATTTGGATCCATGGCGTGTCTGCCCTTTCCTCGACTTTATTCTGTTGTAGCTGAGTGTGGAGCCACCTCTTTGGGTCCAGAGGGTGTTCTTGTCTCACCGAACTTCCCTTCCAACTACGACAACAATCACGAGTGCATCTACCGCATCACCACTGAGAAGGGAAAAGGTGTCAGGCTGAAAGCTGAGAGCTTCTCTCTGCAAGATGGAGACTATCTCAGGGTATTTGTGCAAATATGCTATCACACACACACACACACACACACACACACACACACACACACACACACACACACACACACACACACACACACACACACACGCACAAACACACTAAAACAAATGACTCAATGCAGATTGTGACAAAGAAAGACATTATTTGAACACTTCAATACATAATGACTGTAGAAATAAGGTGTTATGTAATGTTGGTACTGTCTTGTATGAACAATGGCAAATTCAAATTAAATGTAGAGATCTGAACATAAATCTGACAGTGCAGAAGTAGTGGGTTCAACTCCATTTTTCTGTGTGGAGTTTGCTTGATCGCCTGCGTGTTTTTTCTCCCACTATGCATGGTAGGCCGGTTGAACACTCTCAATTGTCCTTAAATGGGACCGTTGGCATAGATGGTTGTATGGATGTGTGTGACCTGCAATTGGCAGGCAACCGGTTCAGAGTGTACCCTGCCTACTGTCCGAAGACTGCCCTGCGATTCTTATGAGGACAAGCGGATCAGACAATGGATGGATAGATGACTATATGATAAATCTCATAAATAAACCGATTTCAGTCATTTTTCCCTCTTTTTCAGTCATTCATCTATCTTGTTGTCACACACCCAAACACTGTCCTACTGTGGTCGACTACATTTCTCATTCGTATTGTGGCCGCCAGAGACATCAAACCTCATTTGGTGATAGCCTAAGCAAGTCTCCACCACTTTTGTCAAATATCAACAGCTAAAAAACTTGCCTACTGCCCTATGACGGCTGTGATAGACTCCACCAATCCCCTCCATTCTTGTGAGGATAAGAATATTGGAAAATTGATGGATATATTTTGATTTCTACATCATCAGTTTTATAGTAAAAAATAAGGCCATAGAATCTCTCGTATTTTACATGAACCAAGTGACTAGAAAGCACTAATTAAATCAGCAGAATCATTTCTTACTAATAACATTAAAAAATGCCAACATATTTTGATTTGAAAATGTAAACTATGATGTAGTAGAATAATTCACTGTAATATTTGTTTTGCCAATTCAGTGCTCTGCGTAATCCGCAAGGTTCTCCCTTTTGTACGTTATGTTAACATGTCTGTACACAAAAATCACAAACACCCTGCAGGGTTGTATTAGCCATGTTTTTGATGTGCTTTTGCTCCAATAGCCACAAAAGATGAATGAACACACTCGAAACAACGGCACAAAAGAGGATTGATTCTTTCTCTTTTTGACCCTCAGCATGATTACCTTCGGTTAGCGTCGAGCTAGAGGTTTAGTTCAGCTTTATTCCTGTGTCCCAGATGGAATACTAACATACCAACATGGAGCGACTCATTAAGCCATTTATAGTTGTAGACAATTTGGTAAATCATGATGAAATACCAACTGTGATTTGAATAAAGGGCAGCACTGCGTGAAACCAATCAGTTACTTTTAATTCTATCTACAAGAATTAATACATGCATTTCTGCTTCTCAGAAAATATCAATACATCTCAAGGTGCGCATTATTCACATCTTAATCATTATCTTGAGTGTATGTTAAGAGAAGCGAGACGAGTTATGTTCACAGTCACACTTTCTGACTGACATCCAAAACTGCTCCTCTTCCCAAAATCTCTTTGCCATAGTAGGCCTGAGGCCATGGTTAAACAATGTGGTTAAACTGTATTACCACTATGAGGTCCCAAATGTGGACTGAGCCAGTCTGTGGTCAGATTGTATTTGCATGATTCTGCCTGACTTTTTAAGAGGCTTAACGTGACTATAAAATAAAATGGTCATGTTCACAGTGGGATAAGAATGACAAAAGAAGAAACCCTCTTACGAAGAGAATATTTTAAAGGGAATATTGATGATAATTCATCACACAAGTCATATGCCTGGTTTTAATTTTTTCCGCCGTCCTAACTGTCCGTTGAAGTCGGATTTTGTCCATTTTTGTGGCGGCCCCGAACCAAACGGTGATGGAAGAACACAGGATGGATTCGATGACAGCCGTGTAGAAATGTTGCAGCACCTCCTGTGGCAGGCCATGCTTCTTTAGCAGCCTCAGGAAGTACATTCTCTGTTGGGCCTTTTTCAGGATAGAGTTGGTGTTGACCTCCCACTTCATGTCCTGGGAGACTGTGATTCCCAGGAACTTGAAGGTCTCAACGGTTGACACCAGGCAGTTGGATAGTGTGAGGGGTAGCTGTGGTGATGGATGTTTCCTGAAGTCCACCATCATCTCAACTGTCTTGAGCGTGTTCAGCTCCAGGTTGTGACGGCTGCACCAGAGCTCCAGCTGCTCCACTTGTTGTCGGTACGCAGACTCGTCGCCGTCTTTGATGAGACCGATGACCGTGGTGTCGTCTGCGAACTTTATGAATTTGACAGCTGGGTGCGTTGAGGTGCAGTCGTTCGTGTAGAGAGAGAAGAGCAATGGAGAGAGGACGCATCCCTGCGGGGCTCCAGTGCTCGTGGTTCGTGTCGTGGATGATATATTTCCCAGTCTGACCTGTTGTGTCCGTCCTGTCAGGAAGCTGAGGGTCCACTGGCAGATCGTGGGGGACACACCAAGCTGGAGAAGTTTGGGGATGAGGAGTTCTGGGATGATGGTATTGAACGCAGAGCTGTAGTCCACAAACAGGATCCTTGCGTAGGTTCCTGTGTTGTCAAGGTGGTCGAGGATGTGGTGCAGTCCGATGTTGACTGCATCCTCCACAGACCTGTTTGCCCGGTAGGCAAACTGAAGAGGATCTAGCAGAGGTCCGGTGATGTTCTTTAGGTGGTTCAGCACGAGGCGTTCAAAGGACTTCATGACCACAGACGTCAGAGCGACAGGTCTATAGTCGTTCAATCCCGAGGGTGCTGGTTTCTTTGGAACTGGGACGATAGTAGACTGTTTGAAGCAGGATGGGACTTCACACTGCTCCAGGGATCTGTTGAAGATTTGTGTGAAGACCGGAGCCAGCTGGTCAGCGCAGATTCTCAGGCAGGAGGGGGACACTCTGTCAGGTCCTGCAGCTTTCTTGATCTTTTGCTGCTTGAAGAGCCGTCTAACGTCCAGTTCGTGGATCTGTAGGGCAGAGGGCGGAGATACGGTAGTTTCTGGTAATGGTGGGCAGACCGGGGAAATGGTGGTGTCCTCTTCAAATCGGCAAAAGTATGTATTTAACTCATCAGCCATACCATTGTTGTAAACTGCTTGGGGGGAAGGTAAACGATAATTTGTTATTGCTTTCAGGCTATTCCACACCGATGCAGAGTCGTTGGCGGAGAACTGTTTGTTTAGCCTCTCCGCATAACTTTTCTTTGCTATGTTAATTTCCTTCGTCAGCCTGTTTCGGGCGAGTTTGTAAACTGCTCGATCGCCGCTTTTAAATGCGGATTCTTTCTCTTTCCTAAGCTGCCTGAGTTTGGGAGTGAACCATGGCTTGTTGTTGTTGAATGAGCGGAAGGACTTTGTTGGTACACACATGTCCTCACAGAAACTGATGTATGATGTTACAGTGTCTGTGTATTCATCCAATGTGCCCGTTGAAGTTTCAAAGACGCTCCAATCAGTGCAGTCTAAGCATTCTTGTAGCGATAACTTTGCTTCATCTGTCCATGTTTTAACTATCTTGACTACCGGTTTTACACATTTGAGTTTCTGTTTGTATGTGGGAATTAAGTGGATTAAATAGTGGTCAGAAAGACCCAATGCTGCATGCGCAACAGACCGGTATGCGCCTTTGAGTGCTGTGTAACAATGATCTAGAATGTTTTCTCCTCTGGTGAAACAGTCAATATGCTGCTTATATTTGGGAAGTTCACGGTTGAAACGTGTTTGATTAAAATCGCCCAAAATGATCAGGGGTGATTCTGGATATTTTAGTTCGAGATGGTTTACATGGTCCGCTAGCGTTGTGAGAGAAACACCTCAAAACTCAAGTGAGATTAGGCAGGTGGATTATAGGAGTGTCCAAACATCTGCCCAAAGGCAAAGCTCAGGATTTATGATTCCATTTGTAACTCAATTTTGGTCAGGAACTTCAACAATGACTGTTAAAAGTTTCTGTTTCAGACATATTGTTATGTGCAAAGACATCCATAAGAAGTGCATGCTTGAGGTTAATAATTCAAGAAAAAAGACAATTTATGTGATTGACTCATCAAGCTTCAGGTCAAATACTTAGCTAGAAGTATGAGAACTTTATTCCCAAGTATTGTGAAGACATAATGAAGTGTTTGACAAAAGCTGTTCCAATACTCCAACCCCGAGGTCAAAAAGGAAGATTCAGACCAAAAACCAAGTGCCGGGATTTTTGTTTGACAAAAGGGTCCATCCGACAGATGGACCAGGGTGGCATATTCTGACATGATGATTTATGAGCTGCAGGGCTTTTCATTAACCGTATTGAGTTTCACGCGAGCACAGGAGCATAAGAGCGAGAAGGAAAATTAGGAGATGGTCACAGTGATTGCACACAAGTCAACTGAATGTACCGCAACACCATTGGCGACTCTGCTACATTTACAGTGTATTCAAAAATAAATGTATAAAACATATTTAAGTAGTGTCACCTACCCCAATTTTTCCACCCATTGATTTTCCATCAATTCTATTTCTGTTTCCTACTGCAGGTGTGCCACACTTTTTTGAATAGGATCACCCACACTGATCAGCAATCCGCAATCATACAGCACATTTCAACATTTTTCACACCTATTGGTCACTTAGAGAAAACCAATATGAAGCAATAACCAAATGAATCAATGCATCACCCTGATGAATTTATACAACAGTAATTTTGAAGTGTCTATTTTACTTCTCAGCTATTGGCACCCAGTCATTGCTACCACTTCAGGTAGCTCGGATCGGCTCCTGTGACCTTAGTCATTGCACGGTCAAGTCTGCTCAAATGAAATTGTGAATCATCAGTTTTTTAGATTAACTAAAAACAGATTTCAATGTGTGGTATAAATAAAAAATGGTGCCATTAATAATAGGTGGTAAGAGATATTGATATATATCTCTGTGATATGATCTGTGATATGTGATATATATATTTATCAACAGCTGCGATGCTGTTGGCACACTCTACATTGGCAAAACAAACATCTTTTCACTTGCCTTGCCTCACATGGTAAGATTATCCACCTTTAGTATGTTTATGGGGACTTTTTAACCATTCTAGCAGAAGTGCATGCAGTAGGTCACGAACGGATGTTGTACAAGAAGGAGACAGGGTTAACCAGGTCTCAGTCTCCACTATAATTCATCCCGAAGATGTTCTATCAGGCTGAGGTCAGTCCTCCGTGGACGCAAAGCCTGTCAAATTCTTCCGCACGATACTCTCGTATCCATCACTTTCTGGATCTTGCTTTGTGCACTGGTGCAGTCATGTCAAAATAGAAAAGAACTACAACCAAAACCGTTCCCACAAAGATGGGAGTTTAGAGGTATCCAAAATTGTTTCGTCTACCTATCAGCATATCGTTGTTGCTGAGATGGGTGGACAGACATCAGATTAAACCTTATGGACGAAGCATAACATGCATCTTATATTTCTTTCTAATAATTTCAGCATAATTATATAACGTAGTATTCACAATTTAATTATAAAGGTGAATTTTATATTTCAAATGTGGCACTGTTTTGCAACATTTTAAATTTAAGAGCCTCAAATATCCTTCAATAAACCCACAGTGTGTGTACTATCCATTGCCATCTCATCAATATCTCCATTTCAATAACTGGTGATTAACACATCGGGATTGATGTTGTACAATGCTTGTGAATCAAACCCAATTTCCTCTGACAATATTTTATTAACAACCTGTGACCCAGTAAAAAAATGACTCATGACTAATTTTTGTAAAGGCTAATAAATGAGCACAATGGCCAAGGGACCGTTTGAAACAACAAACTGGAGTTTTTCTTTTGACAGCAACACTCTCCATTAATTGATGCAAATGAGCAAAGAGAGCAAAAAAACACGCAAACACACACACAGACACACACACACACACACACACACACACACACACACACACACACACACACACACACACACACACACACGCACACACACGCACACACACACACACACACACGCACGCACACGCACACACACACACTGATACAGTATATTTATATATCTCAAAAGAATAATTCTTTCAATGTACTACAATGCAAGTACAGGATGAAATGAGAAACCCTGAAGACGTGTATATTTATGTCCTGTTTGTGTTCTTTTTCTGCAACTTTGACAACAAGGACATTTTGGTCAGGAGGAGCAGATGCAATGTTTTTAACATATTTAATACAGTGTTAACTCTTTGGTATTGTTTGTCCCTATAGTATACAGTAATTGAGAGGTTGGAATGAACATGATGCATTTTCAGTCGTATTAGTTCTTTCCTATTTTTGAAAATGCTGGAGATGCAATTTTTCTGGCATCATTTTAGGCAGTCAGAATTATAGACATACCCCCTGTGCCCACCAGTGTATTATCACACAATATAATTGAGGATGAATGGTGAAGTCTAGGTGTCATGATGCCAAAAGAAATGTTAAATAATTTTGTGTTTTCTGGATTTTGGATGGGAGAAATGTGTGTATTTCTCCCCATCCAAAACAGTAGAGTCGGACGACCACTAATTGTCTCTGAGAAGGTGATTGCAACCACCTGGGAATGGTCAATTGCCGCTGGGACCTGATTGGCCAGAAGCTCAGGTGAAGCACCTTTAAAACCAGACTGAGGAGGAAGAACAGGGAGAAAGGACAGCCTGGAGAGCAGTGTTACCTGTGGTCTGCGGAAAACTGATATCCACCATGACTTCAAATAAAGAAAACTCAAAATATCATTCCTGGATCTGGCTGAGTGAACTTTTATCATCTTTCCACCTGCTTGCTGTCTGGCCGCATCACACTAGGAAACCATTTCTTGAAATAGCAGTCAAATAGCAACACTATCAAATCATTCGGAAAAAGGCACTTATTTGGTATGCATGGAAAACAATGTCTTCAAATAATCACATTGTCAACTCTGAAAGAGTTTGCCTCTCTACTTGAAATTGATCGGTTACAAATCATTACAGGTTGATATCTTATATTCATACATTTGTCCCACTAATAATCACGTGTTATGATTGACAGGTGTATGATGGTGAAAACAGCTCATCTCGTCTCCTTGGCAACTTCACCCAGGGTGCTATGATGGGCCATATTATCAATAGTACCTCCAATCACTTGTGGTTGGAATTCAATAGCAACGCCTCTGGAACAACTCAGGGCTTTCACCTCACATATACAAGTGAGTTAAGTCATTTTGGTGTATGCACACACACACACGCACACATACACACACACACACACACACACACACACACACACACACACACACACACACACACACACACACACACACACACACACACACACACACACACACACACACATATGCATACACACACACACACACACACACAAATTGACCTATTAAAAAGGAAATCAGGGTTTTATCTTTTCAATGAACAGTGGTGTGGAGTATGAAGTCCATAAAAGATCTTTCAGAATACCTAAAATTAAGAATTAATAATTCTAAGTGCATGAATGAAAAATTGTAATAAGCAAATGAACATGGAAATTATATCGACCTTATTTTCCGGTGTATAAGGCACCCTGGAGTATGAGACGCACCCAGGTGTAATTTCAAACGTTTTCCATACATAAGGCGCACTGGAGTTTAAGGTGCACCTTTAACGAACGTTTTTTTTCCAAATATAATATATAAATATATATATGTTTCTAAATATAAGACACAACAAATTATAAGGTGCTAAAGTAGAGGGTAGGGTTATGCACAACTTCTTCTACAGGGGAAAATAAAAAGTGGCTGCTGACAGTAGTTGCGAGACCTGTTGTGGCTCATTATGACTTCACATATAAGGCGCACCTGTGTATCATGGGCAAGGTCATCTTTTGAAAAAAATGAAGGCTTTTGGGTGCGCCTTAGACACCAGAAAATACGATAAAAGCCTTGATGCTCATCAGTCCACGATGGAACAGATTGTCTATAACTCGAGAACTTTTAACACTGTATTTACTCTCCAATGGAGTGGCCATGGGTAAAAATAATTGCAAGAGCACAGCATAGGATGTTGTCCAAAAACGTGACCGAAAAATATTTCTGATGCAGGTTTCTCTGGCCCATTCCAACATCTAGGTCGACAAATACACAAAAAGTAAAATATTAAATGGATGAAAGGCATTATGGGACTATTTTTTTGTGAAATCCATTTCTGTCTAAAAATAGCAAAGTTACAGATTTGACCTTTCCAAAAAAAGCAAGGATGTTCCACAGCACTACTGATAAAGTATAATGAGGACAGACAAACCAAAAGTTATGCTATACGGATGGAAAACAAAAAGGGATTAAAAAAAGAAAGCTGGAGCCCAATTGTAAAGTATCATATCTTGATAGAGGGGGCATCATTGTTTGGGAGTGCAGTGTTGCCTCAAGAGCTGAATTCATCACCATAAGCAATGGAAAAATATCTTTCCAATTTATCTATCCAATTTTGCAGGAGAACTAAAGAGCATCTGTCGGCCAAATGCTCAAAAGAAGATTAGGTCGTGCAACTAGACAATGACACAACAGACCGGAGTTGATCACCAACAGACTGTTTTAAACAGAAGCTATTCACAAACATTTGCTCGTAACAGTATATAGTACACATATAACATTGTTCCCCCCCAAAAAAAGAATAGATACAATTATTTATTCGTACCTTTTTTAACAGAGGATCGTTCTTCCTTTAAGAACTATAGGCAAGTCAAAGATTAGTTACTGGGTTAACTCACTTCGGTCAAATAATTCCTTTGACTGTTATAGCATAAAAAAGGAAAGAATAGGGTCATGTACTACAAATCACTTGAGAATAGCATTTCACAGTCAGCAAAATACCAATTTCTTACACTTCTGACAGGTGAAAAGAGGCTTGCTCTTAGATTTCCAAGCAATTTCTGCTGAGGGTTGAGTACAAAGTGCAGAAGTTGCAATAGCAAAAAAAAATCCACATACATAGCTGTCTTCAATTGCTTTGAAGACTATATTTAAAGAACCGCTGTTTTTTACGTCACTGTGACTGTGAGAAAAAAAATATTTCTGGAATTGCAAAAAGTGGTTTGTCCTTTGTCCACAAAAAGTGTGACTAGTTTACTGAAATTGAGTCCTCAGAGTGATATCTTAACTAGACTAATTGCAACTTTAGTCAATGAGACCCATACCCATATTTCCAATTTCTCTACAAGTATGTTTTAGGTTTTGTTGAATAACGACTGTTTTACCAATTGTTCTCTTCTAGGTTTTGACCTGGTGCGGTGTGAAGAACCTGGTGTCCCCAGCTATGGTTACAAGATCCAAGATGATGGTCATTATGCTAACACATTTGTCCTTTACTCTTGCAACCCTGGCTACAGTCTCCATGGAAGTAGTACACTGACCTGTCAAAGTGGGGACAGACGTGTCTGGGACAAACCACTTCCATCCTGTATTGGTTCGTATGCCATTAAAAATATCAGCATATTAGAACACCCCGCACCTTTTACTGAAAATGTGTGCACTCCAGTAAAAAATAATGCTTGTCAGTAAAAACCTTTTTCTGCTTTGATGAAACACAAAAGAGCTTTCCTTCTGGGTATCATCCCCAATAATGGTTGATATATAGTCAGGGATGCGCATAAATGGTCTGCCGGTGCGCACGATCCCTGGAAATTGAATACTGCACTCCAGTTCAAGCCTTTCATTGCATGTTTGGCACTAAAAATAGGTTAGGCCATTCTGTATTCATGTCAAGTTAGCTACCACAGTGGATGCTTCTAAAGGCCAACTTCACAATAAAAGCTAGGATACGACATTGCTATCCATATACCCTATACATTTTTGCACCCTTGTGGCACACTGCATCATCGCCTCAAAAAATTTTCACTGCAGCCATCTTGACCAGGTTGGCCGCCTACACTCAAATCCTACAGTCACCGTTCCTGCCGAGTGTGTGAAGCGGTTCTGTTGGTGGTCCATCAGAGATTGTAATTTTTGCCCCCTTGCGTCCATGTCCTCTGAGAAGTGTTTTTTACCTGCATTTTTGAAGAAAAAAAATATTCTAAAATTTTTTACTTTTGTCAGCTTTTCACAATCCTTTTACATAAGACTAGCAGAACACTTCATGGCCTAAGGGGCAAATGACCGGGATGCTGCATTGAAACATACAGTAACTATCTATCTACACACATAGGGCACATACAGAAGAGGTCCTTCTTAGCCAATGGGGTACCAGGAACATGCTACGTAAGATCCAATGGGAGAGCAGCTATAAGTATGTTGCATTTAGGAAACTCAAGCTGCGAGTTACAGCCCCTACTGAATTTTTACTTTTCATATGTTGTTTTGTTTGTTTGTTTGTTTGTTTTTTTCGGAACAAGAGGGAATATTTTTCTGTTGAGAAATTTTATAACTGGGATTTTTTAAGTAGGGGTATCACTGTAACTCTAAACAACAGCAAATACATTTGAAGTAGCTGTGGTGCCGACCCTGGAAAGCAAAATATTAGCCTTTAGCAGATTTCATGCCCAAGGCAAACCACGAGCCAACAGGGACGTCTGTACCAAAGGCTACCAAAGCATCCAAGGACTGTCACTGTGAATTTGTATTTGCCCGGCTCTCAAGTGGCCGCAGGTCCTCTGCTTTTGTGTCAAATGGTTCCTGATGCAGCCAAGACTAAAAATCAACCACTGACCCGTGTTTGCTCGCCTGATATTGTTCTCCTGATAAAGCCCTTCTGACCGCACATGCTCACTATCATGCTCAGGTCGAGGACTTTCTTATGTACTGTATAAATGCATTTATTTGATATCCAATGTGACTCATTCCTACAAGCTCCAGCTATGACATAGCCCACCATGACTACTAAAGTGATGCCACACCTGCGATGCCGAAGCTCTTAGATGCTATCTTTAAGTCAACACTGCTTGGCATGCAACACTTGGAGTTTTCACTTCATCAACCTTGGCTTGATCAGTCCCAGTTGTTGGAGGGAAGCAGATGCACACTTCACACGTTTTGTCCATCATTTCTGGCCAGATGTCCAGGCCTCAAGCAAAGCAAGCTTTGGAAAACAGTGCGGTAGTAACCGATTCAGATACCAGTGTGCCCA